>NW_023658120.1:61759-79259 GCF_015228065.2 Penaeus monodon
AAAGAGAAAGAGAAATAAAGAGAGGGAAGAGATCAAAAATTTTAAAAATGTAAAAGATAAAAAAAATTTATTCAGGTTTAAATTAATCCCCCCCCCCCCTAACAGGTTCGCCAGGTCAGCCAGGTCGCAAGGGAGAGAAGGGCCTCGCAGGTCTCGACGGTCTTAACGGCATGAAGGGAGAGAAAGGGAACACAGGTCTTCCGGGTCCCATTGGCCCCACAGGTCCTCGCGGGCTGCCAGGTCTCGATGGGGTCAAAGGTCAGTTGGAAAAAAATCGTAAAAATCTAAAAAAAAAAAAAAAAAAAAAAAAAAAAGGATAAAGGTCAGTTGAAAAAAAAAATCGTAAAAATCTATTTTTTTTTAGGATAAAGGTCAGTTGAAAAAAAAAATCGTAAAAATCTATTTTTTTTTTTTTTAAGGATAAAGGTCAGTTGAAAAAAAAATCGTAAAAATCTATATATTTTTTTTAAGGATAAAGGTCAGTTGAAAAAAAAATCGTAAAAATCTTTTTTTTTTTTTTAAGGATAAAGGTCAGTTGAAAAAAAAAATCGTAAAAAAAAAAGGTCAAAGGTCAGTTGGAAAAAAAAAATCGTAAAAATCTTTTTTTTTTTTTTTTAAGGATAAAGGTCAGTTGAAAAAAAAATCGTAAAAAAAAAAGGTCAAAGGTCAGTTGGAAAAAAAAAAATCGTAAAAATCTAAAACATTAATTAACCCCATTAATATACCCCCATTGTCTAACCCCATTATTTACCCCATCATTAATTTTCCCCATTAATTTACCCATTATTTTAACCCCATCGTTTCCCCATTACATTTACCCCCATTAATCTTATCCCATTATTCCATCCCATCAATTTACCCCCATTAATCTAACTCCATCAATTCACCCACTATCTAACCCCATTATTTCCCCCATTAAATTACCCCATCATTTCCCCCCCATAAATTTACCCCCATTAATTCACCCATTATTTTCCCCATTATTTCCCCCCATTAATTTACCCCCAGTATTCCACCCCATTAATTCACCCATTATCTAATCCCATCATTTCCCCCCATTAATTCACCCATTATTTTACCCCATTTATTTCCCCATTAATTCCCCCCCCCATTATTCCCCCCATTAATTCCCCCATTATCCCCCCCCATTAATTCCCCCATTATTCCCCCCATTAATTCCCCCATTATTCCCCCCCATTAATTCCCCCATTATTCCCCCCCATTAATTCCCCCATTATTCCCCCCCATTAATTCCCCCATTATTCCCCCCCATTATTTTACCCCATTAATCCCCCCCCATTATTCCCCCCCCCCATTAATTCCCCCATTATTCCCCTTCCAGGTTCCCCCGGTCTGCGCGGCCCCCCTGGCGCCCCCGGGGTGGTCGGCTCCCTGCCCAAAGGGGGGATTCAGGGCGCCCCCCAAAGGGGGCTTCCCGGGCCCCCAAGGGAAAAAAAGGGGGGGGGGGGGGGGGGGGGGGGGGGGGGAAAGGAGGGAGGGGGGGGGGGGAGGGGGGGAGGGGGGGGGGGGAGGGGGGGGGGGAAGGGGGGGAGGGGGGGAGGGGGGGGGGGGGAGGGGGGGGGAGGGGGGGGGAGGGGTGAGGAGGGGGGGAGGGGAGGGAAAAGAGGGGGGGGTGGGGGAGAAGGGGGGGAGGGAAGGGAGGGGGGGAGGGGGGAAAGAGAAGGGGGGGGTGGGGGGAAGGGGAGGGGGAAAAGGAGGAGGAGGGAGAGGGGGGAAAGGAGGGGAGGGAAGGGGGGAAAGAAAGAGAAAGAGAGGGGAGAAGAAAGAGAGAGAGAGGAGAGAGAAAGAAGAGAGAGAGAGAGAAGAAGAGAGAGGAAGAGAGATAGAGGAGAAGAAAACCCGATAGAGAATAAACCCCAGATAAAAGGGGGAGAAACAGAAAAAAATAAAAATAAAAATGAAATAAAATAAAACAAACGAGAGAGAGAGAGAAGGGGGAAAGGGGGGAAGAAAGAGGAGAAGGAGAAGAGAGAGAGAAAGAGAAAGAGAGAAAAAAAAAGAGAAAAAGAGGGAAAAAGTAAGAAAAAAAAAAAAAAAAAAAAAATCGCACCACAACTAACCACACCTTTTCCCTTTCCCTTTCCCCCTTCCCCCCTCCCCCCCCCTTCCCCCCCCCCCTCTCCGGTCGGCCAGGCCCGGGGCCCCCAGGTCTCAAAGGGGACGGCCAGCCGGGTTTCAAAAGGGGCAAAGGCGTGGATTGCCAAGGGGCCCGGGGGTTATCCCGGGGTCCGGGCGGGGACCAAGGCGTGAAGCCCAAAAGGGACGGGTTGGAGTAAGGGGGGAGGGGGGGGGAAAGATGAGGGTGAAAAGGGAGAAAGGAGAGGAAAAAGGGGGGGGGTAAAAAGAGGAGAGAGGGAGGGGAGAAGAAGAGAGAGGGAAGAAGAGAGAGAGAAAAAGGGGAGGGGGGAAGAGAGAGAGAGAGAGGAGAGAGAGAGAGAGGAGAGGAGAAAAGAGAGAAGAGAGAAGGAAGAGAGAGAGAGGAGAGAGAAAGAGAGAGAGAAAAAGGAGAGAGAGGGGAGAGAGAGGAGAGTTAGAAAGAGAGAGAGAGAGAAAAGAGAGAGAGGAGAGTAAAAAGAGAGAGAGAGAGGAAAGAGGAGAGAGGAAAGAGAAGAGGAGAGAGAAAGGGGAGAGAAAAAGAGAGGGGGGGAGAGGGGAGGAGAGAGAGAGGAGAGAGGAGAGAGAGAGAGAGAGAGAGAGAGTAGAAAGAGAGAGAGAGGATTCTTATGATAGAGAGGGGAGGGAGTGAAGGGGGAATTAGAGAGAATTAGAGGAGAGAGAGTAATATTTAAAAGGAGAGAAAAAGAAGAGAGATTGATAGACAGATAGGTATATATATTTTAAAAAATATATATAAATATAATATATATATATATTATATATATAATATATATTATTAATATATATATATGTTAATATAATAATATATAATATATATAAAATTATATAATATATATATACATATATATATGTATGTGAGAGAGAGGAGAGAGAGAGAGAGGGGGGGGGGGGGGGGGGGGGGGGGAGAGAGAGAGAGAGAAAATTTGATAACGGTAGGTAGATAGATGAAAATTGAAAAAAGAGAGAGAGAGAGAGAGAGAGAGTAGAAGGAGAAATATATATTTAATAATATATAATATATATATATATATATATATATTAAAATTGTGTGTTGTGGAGAGAGAGAGAGAGAGGGAGGGGGGGGGAAGGGGGGGAGAGAAGAGAGAGAGAGAGAGAGAGAGAGAGGAGAGAGAGGAGGGAGAGAGGGAGAGAGACCTGATAAATAGAGAGACAGACAGACAGACAGATAGATAAATAGATAGACAGATAGCTTATTTTTATTAATATCTTATAACAAACAATTAAATTATTCAATTCACCTGATTAATTATTCAGTTTTAATCTCCCTTCTGGGCCCTTAATTAGCCAATTAATTATTGAGATCCGATGTTCCTTCCTTACATAACTGATTTGCATAATTCAGTCTCCTATCAGGGCCTTTAATGAATTAGATATTTAATTAATTAGATATAGATTAATTAGATATAGATATAATTAGATATTTAATTAATTAGATATAGATTAATTAGATATAGATATAATTAGATATATAATTAATTAGATATAGATTAATTAGATATAGATATAGATATAATTAGATATATAATTAATTAGATACATAATTCCGTCTCCTAGCAGGGCCTTTAATTAATTAATTTAATTAATCGTTTACTCAATTTAATCTGACTTCTCATAATTAATTGATCAATTTTAATCTCCCTTCATAATTAATCAATTTTAATCTCCCTTCATAATTAATTATAAATTTAATCTCCCTTCCTAATCAAGCAACCAACTTAATCTCCCTAATCTTCCCAATTAATGATCAACCTCCCTTCCCAATTAATAATTAATCTCCCTCCCAATTACCAATTAACGATCAATCTCCCTTCCTCCTCCCTCAGGGCCCGCCAGGCATCCCCGGCGCGGCGGCAGACAAGGGCGAGCGCGGCGCCCCGGGCCCTAAGGGCAGCCCGGGCCTGAACGGGCGCCCCGGCCCTCAGGGGCCCTCAGGGCTGCCAGGGCCCAAGGGCAGGGACGGGTACGGCTCGCCAGGGCCCGTGGGGGAGAGGGGCGCGCCTGGGCCCCCAGGGCTGCCCGGCCTCAGCGGAAGACCCGGACCTAAGGGCAGCGATGGCGTCGTCGGATTTCCAGGCACGAAGGGAGAGAAGGTGAGGGAGAAAGAGGGAGATTGAGGGAGATTGAGGGAGAAGGTGGAGAAGGTGAGGGAGAAAGAGGGAGATTGAGGGAGAGGTGGAGAAGGTGAGGGAGAAAGGGAGAAAGAGGGAGATTGAGGGAGAGGTGGAGAAGGTGAGGGAGAAAGGGAGATAGAGGGAGAAGTGAAGGTGAAGGAGAAAGGGAGATAGAGGGAGAAAGGGAGAGATGATGAGGAAGGGGGAGAAAGGGAGAGGGAGAGGGAGAAAAGAGATAGAGAAAAGAGATAGAGAAAAGAGATAGAGAAAAGAGATAGAGAAAAGAGATAGAGAGAGGGAGAGAGGGAGAAAAGTAGGAGAGAAGGTGAGTAAGAAAGGGAGAAAGGGAGAGGGAGATAGAGGGATGGAAGGGACAAACACACAAACAAACAAACACAAACAAACACACACACACCCCTTTTTCCTTATTTTAACCCACCCTAACTCTCCCTAAAACACGCAAACAAACAAACAAACACCCCATTTTCTCCTAAATTCCAGAAAAACACACTTTTCCCCTTAATTTAAGCGACCCTTTTTTTTTCTCTCCCTTTAAATTGCAAACAAACACACCTTTTTTTCCCAAAATTCCAGAAAAACACATATTTAAACGATTTTTTTTCCCATAACTTAAAAGACCCTTTTTAACTTAAACGAATTTTTCCCCTTAATTCAAACGACACTTTTTTCCCCTTAATTCAAACGACACTTTTTTCCCCTTAATTCAGACGACACTTTTTTCCCCTTAATTCAAACGACACTTTTTTCCCCTTAATTCAAACGACACTTTTTTCCCCTTAATTCAAACGACACTTTTTTCCCTTAATTCAAAACGACTATTTTTTCCCTTAATTCAAACGACACTTTTTTCCCCTTAATTCAAACGACACTTTTTCCCTTAATTCAAACGACACTTTTTTCCCCTTAATTCAAACGACACTTTTTTCCCCTTAATTCAAACGACACTTTTTTCCCCTTAATTCAAACGACACTTTTTCCCTTAATTCAAACGACACTTTTTTCCCCTAAATTATAGAAAAAAACACCCTTTTTTCCCCTAAATTCCGGAAAAACACACTTTTTTTACTTAAATTCCAAACAAACACCCTTTTTTCCCCTAATTTCCTGAAAAAAACACTTTTTTCCCTAAATTTTCCAAAAAAAACTTTTTTTTTTCCCCAAATTCCAGGGGAAAAAAAAAACCCTTTTTTTCCTTTAAAATTCCCAAAAAAAGCCAAAATTTTTTTTCCCCCAAAACCAGAGAAAAAAAAAAGGCCCTTTTTTCCCCCAAAATTTTAAATTTTTTTTTTCTCTCCCCCCTTACCTTTTTTTCCCCCCCTTAAATCAACATTTTTTCCCCTTTAAATTAAAAAAAACCCCCCCAATTTTTTTTCCCCTTTAAATCAAAAGGGCCCCCTTTTTTTCCCCTTAACTCAAACAACCCCTTTTTTTTTCCCTTAACTCAAACGACGCCTTTTTTTTTTTTTCCCCTTTAAATTTAAACGGGCCCCCTTTTTTTCCCTTAACTCAAACGACCCCTTTTTTTCCCTTAACTCAAACAACCCCTTTTTTCCCTTAACTCAAACAACCCCTTTTTTTTTCCCTTAAACTTTTAAAAAAAACCCCTTTTTTTTTCCCCTTTTCCCTTTTAGGGCTTGTAAGGGGCTCCCCGGGGGCTGCCAGGGGCCCCCACCCGCGCCCGATTCCAGGTCCTCCGGGTCTGCCGGGTCCCTCAGGGCTCAAGGGCGATCGGGGCTTCGACGGAAGGGACGGACCGAAGGGAAATCAGGGTCTGCCAAAAGGGGAGAGTTTTTTTTTTGTTTCGGGGGCTGCCCCGGTTTTAGGGTTTGGTTTTTTTTTTTTTTTTTTTTTTTTTTTTTTTTAGGGGGTTTTTTTGCCACGGGGGAAATTTTTTAATTTATATATATATATAATATATATATATATATATATAAATAAAATATATGATGATATATAATATATAAATTTTTTTTTTTTTTTTTTTTTTTTTTTTTGGTTTAATTTTTTTTTTTTTAATTTTTTTTTTTGGTTTTGGGTTTTTTTTTTTTTAGGGTGAGGAGTAACTTTTTTTTTTTTATTTTTATCAATTTTTTCATGTATATTTTTAAAGGTGAGGGGATATAACGGACGGAGAGAGATGAATAGATATATAGATAGATAGAGAGAGAGAGAGAGAGAGAGAAAGAGAAAAACCCCCGAAAAAGAGAGAGGAGAGAAGAGAGGAGAGAGAGAGAGAAAAGAAAGGAGAGAAGAAAGGGGAAACAGAAAAAGGGGGAGAGAGAGAGAGGGAGAGGGGAGGGGAGAGAAAGAGAGAGGAGAGAGAAAAGAAAGAAAGAAACCAAAAAAGAGAGAGAGAGAGAGAGGGGGAGGGGAGAGGGGTGGGGAGAGAGGGGAGAGGGGGAGGGGAGAAAAGGGGGAGAGAAAAAGAAAGGGAGAGAGGGGAGAAGAGGGGAAAAAGAAACGAGAGAGAAGAGGATGTAACGAAGAGGGGAGGGAGTGGAGAGAGATGGGGAGAGGAGAGAAGAGAGATTGGGGAGAGAGGGGAAAAGAAGGGGAAAGAGAGAGAGGGGGAAAAAAAAGGGGGGAGGGAGAGAGAGAAATAACAGAAGGAGAAAGAGAGAGAAGAGAGGGGAGAGGGGAGAAAAGGGGAGAGAGAAGGGGGAAGGGGAGAGGGAAAAAAGAGGGGAGAGAGGAGAGGTTTAGGGAGAGAGAAGAGAGAAAAAAGAAAGAGAGAAAAAGGGGAGGGGGAGGGAGGGGAAAAGAGAGAAAAAGAAAGAGGGGAGAAAGAAAGGGGAGAGAGAGAGAGAGAGAGAGGAGGGGGAAAAGAAAGGGAGAGAGAGAGGAGGGGAGGGGAGAGAGAGGAAAATTGAGAGAGGAGAGAGAGAGAGAGAGGGGGAGGAAACAAAAAGAGAGAGAGGAGAGAGAGAGAGGAGAGGGGAGAGAAAGAGAGAGAGGAAAAAGGGGAGAAGAAAAAACAGAAAAAAGAGAGAGGGGGAGGGAGGAGAGGGGGAGAAGGGGGGAGAGAAGGGGAGGGGGAGAGCCGGGGAAAATGAAGGGGCCCCAGGGAGAGAGAGAGAGAGAAAAAAAGGGAGAGAAACAGGGGGAAAGAGGAGAGGGAGAGAAAAGAGAGAGAGAGAGAGAGGGGAGAGAGGGAGAAGGGGGAGGGGGAGAGGGGAGAAAAGAAAAGAGGGGGGAGAGAGAGAGAGAGAGAGGATGGGGGGAAAAAAAAGGGAAAAAAAAAGAAAAAGAGAGAGAAGAGAGAGAGAGGGGAGGGTGAGATTTAGAGGGGAGATTGGGGAGAGGGGGAAAAGAGAGAGAAACGGGGAAAGGAGAGAGAGGGGGGAGAAAAGGGAGAGAGGGGGAAAAAAAAGAAAAGAAAGAAGAGAGAGAGAGAAACAGAGGGAAAGGAGGGGGGAGAGGGAGAGAGAGAGGGGAGGGAGAAGGGGAAAGAAGAAAGAAAAAGAAAGAGAAGAAGAAAAGAATTAATTTTTTAAAAAACAAAAATTTTTAGAAGGGTTTTAGAGAGCGGGGGGAAAGGGGGAAAGGAGATAAAAAAAGAAAGAGGGGGAGAGAGAGGGGGAGAAGGGGGAGAGAGAAAAAAAGGGGAAAAAGATAAAAAGGGGAAAAAGGGCAAGGGGCAAGGGGGGTGGGGGAGGGGAGATGGGAGAGAAAAGGGAAAGAAAAACAGATAGATTGATAGATAGATTTGAAAATTGATTTTAAAAAATTTCAAATAATTTAAAATTTTAAAAGGGGGGGAGAGAGAAAAAGGGGGAAAAAAGAAAAAAGAGAGAAGAGAAAGGGGGGGCCGGGAAAAAGGGCAGAAGCCTTAAAAACCGCAAAAGAAATAAGAGGGGAGAAAAGAAAAATAGAAAAGGGTAGAAAAAGAAGAAAAAGAGAGAGTGAAGAAGAAAAGGGAAAAAAGGTAGAAGGGGCCCTTTAAAAAAAAACAACCCTTGTTTAAAAATTAAATAAAATTTTTAAAATCCCTTTATTTTAAAACTTTATTTTAAACTCCCTAAAAACCCTTTTTTTTCCCCTTTTTTTAAAAATTCCCCCTTTTTTTTAAATTCCCCTTTTTTTAAATCTCCCCCTTTTTTATTTTTAAATCTCCCTTTTTTTAAATCTCCCTTATTTTAAATCACCCTTATTCTAAATCTCCCTTATTCTAAATCCCCCTTATTTCAAATCTCCCTTACAGGTCGCCCTGGTATCGACGGCCTGCCAGGTCCCATTGGCGATAAAGGCAGTTCAGGTCCGGCAGGTTTCCCAGGTCCTGCGGGTCTTAAGGGCAGCAAGGGGGGAAACCCGGATTCCAGGGGGTTTAAAGGGGGGAAAAAGGGACGGCGGTTTAAGGGTGGGTTTCCCCGGCGCCCGGGTAAAAGGTAAGGGGGTTTTGGGGGGGGGTGGGGAGAGGGGGAAAGGCCGGGAGGGAGGGGGGAGGGAAAAAAGAGAGAGGGAGGGGGAGGAGGGGGGGGGAGGGAGAGGGGAGAGAAAGGGGGGGGGGGAGGGGGAGAAAAGAGTGAATGAGCCGGGGGTGAATAGAGAGAGACAGAGGGAAAAAGAAAGAAGGGGAAAGAGGAAAAAGGGGGAGAAGAAAGAGAGAGAGAAGGAAAGAAGAGAGAGAAGAGAGAGGGGAGATGAAGGGGAGAGGGGGGAGGAGAGAGAGAGGGGAGAGGGGAGAGAGTGAGAGAAAAAAAAGAGAGTGAGTGGGGGGGAGAGGGGAAGGAGGGGGAAGAAGAGAGAAGGAAAAAGAGAAAAAGAGCGGGGAGAGGAGGTGGGGGGAGGGGAGGGAAGAAAAGGGGTGAGAGAGAGAAAGAGAGAGAGAGAGAGAGAGAGGGGAAAGAGAGAGGGGAGAGAGAGGGGGAGGAAAAAGAGGAAAAGAGAGGGGGAGAGAGAGAAAGAGGTGAAGAGAGGGGAGAGAGGGGAGAGGGGGGAGAGGGGGAGAGGGGGAAGGGGGGGAAATGGGGGGGAAAAGGAGGGGGGGAGGGGAGAGATAGAGAGAAAAGGAAAGAAAAAAAAGCCCAAAAGGGGGAGGGACAGGGGGAGAGAGAGAAAAGAGGGAAAAGGGGGGAAAAGGGGAAGAGAGAAATGAGAGGAGAGAAAAAAAAAAAATAAAAAGAAGAGGGGGAGAGAGAAAAAAAGAGAAAAAGGGAGAAAACAGAGAGATAGAGAAAAAGAGAGAGATAGAGAAAAAAAAGAGGGGAGAGAGAGAAAGAGACAGAAAGGAAAAGGGCAGAAAAAGAGAGAAAAAAAAAAAAAAGAGGGAAGGGGGGGGAGAGAAAAAAAGAAGGGGACAGAAAAAGACGAGAGAGAGAGAAAAGAAAAGACCGGAAAAAGAGAAAGAGAAAAGAGAGAAAGAAACCTCATTTTTTTTAAACCCTTATTTTCAAACCCTTAATTCAATTTAATTTTTTTTCTAAGACGCATATTTCCAAACCCTTAATTCAACCCTTATTTCCAAACCCTTAATTCCCCCTTATTTTCCCCCCTCAGGGCGACCAGGGCTTCCCGGGCGCGCCAGGGCAGCCGGGCATCGACGGGCTGAAGGGCGGCCAGGGCCTGCCGGGGCCGCGGGGCCCCGTGGGCGTTTCCGGCCCTGACCCGAAAAAGGGGGGGAGAAGGGCCTGCCGGGGGGGCCCCGGGGGCAAGGCCACGGGGGCCGGGGGAAACCGGGGTTCCCCCGGGGGCCGGGCCCCGGGGGGGCCCGGGGGAGCCCCCCGGGCCCCCCGGGGCTGCCCGGGGCCCCGGGGCGGGGGGGGCCGGGGGAGCCCCCGGGGCCCCCGGGGGCGGCCGGGGCCCCAAAAGGGGGCCCGGGGGGCCGGGGGGGGGTCCGGGGGGGGGGGGGGGGGGGGGGGGGGGGGGGGGGGGGGGGGGGGGGGGGGGGGGCCCCCCCCCCCCCCCCCCCCCCCCCCCCCCCCCCCCCCCGGGTCCCCCCCCCCCCCCCTTGGGGGGGCCCGGGGCCCCGGGGACCCCCCGGGCCCCATCGGCCCCGTGGCCCCATCGGCAGCCCGGGCATGGACGGCATGCCCGGCGAGAAGGGGCAGCGAGGCTTCGACGGGCTGCCCGGACCCGAGGGACCGAGAGGCATGAAGGGGGACCGCGGATTCGACGGGGCGCCTGGCCTGCCGGTGAGGAGGGGGAGGGGAAAAGGGGGGGAGGGAAAGGGGGGGGGGAGGGGGGGGAAGGGGGGGGGAGGGAGGGGGGGGAGGGAGAGAGAGAGAGAGAGAGAGGGAGAGAGAGAGGAGACGGAGAGGAGAGAGAGAGAGGGAGGGAGGGAGGGGAGGGAGAGAGAGAGAGAGGAGAGAGAGAGAGAGGGGGAAAGGAGAGAGAAGATAGATAGATAGAGGAAAAGAGAAGGGGAGGGTAAAGGGAGAGGGGGAAGAGGAGAGAGAGAGAGATAAGAGAGAGAGGAGGGGAGGGAAAAAGAGAGAATGAGGAGAAAGAGATAGATAGCAGAGATGGTTAAAAGAGAGAGCCCAAGAAGAGAAAAGGGGAGAGAGATAGAGAGAGAGAGAAAGAAAGACTCTTGTGGATTACTCGACCTACGCCAATGTATTTCCTCATTTCACCCTCATTTCACCCTTTTTTCATCTCCCCCTTTCACCCTTTTTCACCCTTTTACCCACCCTCGCCCAGGCTTCGACGGGGCCGGGAAGCCTTTTTTTCACCCTCTTTAGCACTCTGGCCTTCGCTTCTCCCTTTTTTTCACCCTTCTATCCACTTTTCTCATCTCCCTTGTTCTCCCTTTTATCAATTTTTCGCTTCTCCCTTTTCACCCTTTTATCCACTTTCTCATCTCCCTTGTTCTCCCTTTTATCAATTTTTCGCTTCTCCCTTGTTCTCCCTTTTATCCATTTTTCTCATCTCCCTTGTTCTCCCTTTTATCAATTTTTCTCATCTCCCTTTTCACCCTTTTATCCACTTTCTCATCTCCCTTTCTCTCTCTCCCTTTCATATCCACCCTTTATTTCATCCTCCCTTTCTCACCCTTAATCTCACCCTTTCCATCTCCCTTTTCTACTTTTTTTTCACCCTTCTTTTTTCCCACCCAATCTCCCTTTCCCTCTCTCTCCCTTTCATCCAACCTTCCCTCTCTCCCTCTTCGCCACGTTTTTATCTCATCCTCCCTTTCTCACCCTTTTCTCACCCTCCCTTATCTCACCCTTTTCTCACCCTTTCTCCCTTTCTAATCCTCCCCTTCCCTCTCTCCCTTTCATCCACCATTCCCTGTCTCCCTCTTCTCCACGTTTTTATCTCATCCTCCCTTATCTCACCCTTAATCTCATCCTCCCTTATCTCACCCTTTTCTCACCCTCCCTTATCTCACCCTTTTCTCTCCCTTTCTCCCTTTCTAATCCTCCCCTTCCCTCTCTCCCTTTCATCCACCATTCTCACCCTCCCTCTTCTCCACGTTTTTATCTCATCCTCCCTTATCTCACCCTTTTCTCACCCTCCCTTATCTCACCCTTTTCTCTCCCTTTCTAATCCTCCCTTTCCCTCTCTCCCTTTCATCCACCCTTCCCTCTCTCCCTCTTTTTGTCTCATCCTCCCTTATCTCACCCTTTCTCTCTCCCTTTCTCACCCCACCTTCTCACCCTCCCTCTTCTCCACGTTTTTATCTCACCCTCCCTTTCTCACCCTTAATCTCACCCTATATCTCATCCTTTATCTCGACCTTTCTCCCTTTCTCCCTTTCTCCCTTTCTCCCTTTCTCCCTTTCTCCAGGGCGCACGAGGGTTCGACGGCGGGAAGGGCGAGCCATGGAGGGCCTTTTCACCCTATTCACCCTTTCCATCTCGCTTTTTTCTTCTTTTTTTTTCCACCTTTCTTTTTCCCACCCAATCTCCCTTTCCCTCTCTCTCTCTCTCTCTCTCTCCCTCCCTTTTATCCACCCTTCACTCTCTCCCTTTGTCTCACCCTTTTATCCACCCTTCTCATCTCCCTTCATCACTCCTTTATCCACTTTCTCATCTCCCTTCACCCTTTTTCACCCTTTTTCGCCCCCTTTTTCGCCTTTCACGTGTCCCTTTCATACTTTTTTTCCACCCGGATTCATCACCCTGTCCCTCTCTCCCCTCCCCTCTCTCTCTTTCCCTCTCTCACCCTTTATCACACCCTTCATCTCACCCTTTTCTCACCCTTTTCTCACCCTTTCTCCCTTTCTCCAGGGCGCACGAGGCTTCGACGGCGGCAAGGGCGAGCCATGGAAGGGCCTGCGCGGCGCAAGAGCAGTACTTCTCCGGCACCCTCATCGTCAGGCACTCTCGCCTTCCCTTCTCCCTTTGTCTCACCCTTTTATCCACCCTTCTCATCTCCCTTCATCACCCTTTTATCCACTTTCTCATCTCCCTTCACCCTTTTTCACCCTTTTTCGCCTTTCACGTGTCATTTTCATCCTTTTTTTTCCCACCCGGATTCATCACCCTGTCCCTCTCTCCCCTCCCCTCTCTCTCTTTCCCTCTCTCACCCTTTATCACACCCTTCATCTCACCCTTTTCTCACCCTTTCTCCCTTTCTCCAGGGCGCACGAGGCTTCGACGGCGGCAAGGGCGAGCCAGGAAGGGCCTGCGCGGCGCAAGAGCAGTACTTCTCCGGCACCCTCATCGTCAGGCACTCGCAGACGACGGTGGTGCCGAGGTGCGAGGCCGGACACTTCCGCCTGTGGGAAGGGTTTTCGCTGCTGTACGTCGAGGGGAACGAGAAGGCGCATCACCAGGATTTGGGTGAGTGAAGTGAGGGTGAAGTGAGTGAAGTGAGGGTTGAGGTGAGTGAAGTGAGTGTTGAAGTGAGTGAAGTGAGGGTTGAAGTGAGGGTGAAGTGAGTGTTGAGGTGAGTGAAGTGAGTGCCGAGGTGCGAGGCCGGACACTTCCGCCTGTGGGAAGGATATTCGCTGCTGTACGTCGAGGGGAACGAGAAGGCGCACCACCAGGATTTGGGTGAGTGAAGTGAGGGTTGAGGTGAGTGAAGTGAGGGTTGAGGTGAGTGAAGTGAGTGTTGAGGTGAGTGAAGTGAGTGTTGAGGTGAGTGAAGTGAGTGCCGAGGTGCGAGGCCGGACACTTCCGCCTGTGGGAAGGGTTTCGCTGCTGTACGTCGAGGGGAACGAGAAGGCGCACCACCAGGATTTGGGTGAGTGAAGTGAGGGTGAAGTGAGTGTTGAGGTGAGTGAAGTGAGTGTTGAGGTGAGTGAAGTGAGGGTTGAGGTGAGGGTGAAGTGAGTGAAGTGAGGGTTGAGGTGAGTGTTGACGTGAGTAATGAGGTTGAAGCGACTGAAGTGAGTGTTGAGGTGAGTGAAGTGAGTAATCCCCCCCCATTAATCCCCATTAATCCCCAGGTCTCGCCGGCTCCTGCGTCCGTCGCTTCAGCACGATGCCGTTCATGTTCTGCGACTTCAACAACGTGTGCAATTACGCCAGCCGGAACGACAAGTCCTATTGGCTGTCCACTAATGACCCCATTCCCATGATGCCGGTGGCCGACTCGGCGATCAGGCCCTATATCTCGAGGTGAGTGGGGTAATTAGGGGTTGTTAATTGGGTAATTAAGGGGTAATTATGGGGTAATTAGGGGTAATTATAGGTAATTATGGGTAATTAAGGGGTAATTAAGGGTTGTTAAGGGTTGGTAAGGGGTAATTAAGGGTTGTTAAGGGGTAATTAAGGGTTAATTATGGGTAATTAGGAGGTACAACGCCAGCCGGAACGACAAGTCCTATTGGCTGTCCACTAATGACCCCATTCCTATGATGCCGGTGGCCGACTCGGCGATCAGGCCCTATATCTCGAGGTGAGTGGGGTAATTAGGGGTAATTAAGGGGTAATTAAGGGTAATTAGGGGGTAATTATGGGGTAATTAGGGGTAATTAAGGGTTGGTAAGGGGTAATTAAGGGTTGTTAAGGGGTAATTAAGGGGTAATTAAGGGTTAATTATGGGTAATTAGGAGGTACAACGCCAGCCGGAACGACAAGTCCTATTGGCTGTCCACTAATGACCCCATTCCTATGATGCCGGTGGCCGACTCGGCGATCAGGCCCTATATCTCGAGGTGAGTGATTAGGAGCTGTTAATTGGGGGTAATTAAGGGTAATTAGGGGTAATTAAGGGTTGTTAAGGGGTAATTAAGGGTTGGTAAGGGGTAATTAAGGGTTGGTAAGGGGTAATTAAGGGTTGGTAGGGGGTAATTAAGGGTTGTTAAGGGGTAATTAGGGGTAATTAAGGGTTATTAAGGGTAATTAAGGTGTACTTAAGGATAATTAAGGGTTAATTAGGGTAATTAAGGGTAATTAGGCCTTAATTGGGGTAATTAAGGGTAGCTAGGGGGTTATCATTATTATTATTATTATTATTATTATTATTATTATTATCATCATTATTATCATCATTATTATTATCATCATTATTATTATCATCATTATTACTATTACTATTACTATTATTATTACTATTATTATATTATTATTATTACAATTATTATCATTATGGTTGTCATTATCATCATTAGTATTAATTTTACTCTTGCTATTATTAGTATTATTATCAAAGATATTTAATTATTATAATAATTATTACTATTATTATTATAATCATTATCATTGCTATTACTATTACTATTACTCTTGCTATTATTACATTATTATTATCATTCCCAATGGCAATTCCCATTCAAATTCCCAATTCCCGATTCATATTTCCCGATTCCCGATTCCCAATTCCCATTTCCCAATTCCCGATTCCCATTTCCCAATTCCCGATTCTAAATTCCCAATTCTCGTTTCTTAACCTTTATTCCCAATTCCCGATTCCCGATTCCTAATTCCCCATTCCCTTATTCCTCAATCTTCATTCCCAACTCCTCCCCAACCCCCTCCTCCCCAACCTCCTCCTCCCCAACCCCCCTCCTCCCCAACCCCCTCCTCCCCACCCCCTCCTCCCCAACCCCCCCCCCACCAACCCCCTCCTCCCCAACACCCCCTCCTCCCCAACCTCCTCCTCCCCAACCCCCTCCTCCCCAACCCCCTCCTCCCCAACCCCCTCCTCCCCAACCCCCCTCATTCCCCAACCCCCTCCTCCCCAACCCCCTCCTCCCCAACCCCCTCCTCCCCAACCCCCTCATTCCCCAACCCCCTCCTCCCCAACCCCCCCTCATTCCCCATTGTGCCTCCCCAGGTGCGTCGTGTGCGAGGCCCCTGCCAACGTGATCGCGGTGCACAGCCAGGCCCTGAGCATCCCTGATTGCCCCAACGGCTGGTCGGGTCTGTGGATCGGATACTCCTTCGTCATGGTAAGGGATTCAAAGGGTTTTTAAAGTGTTTTAAGGGTTTTTAAAGTGTTTTAAGGGTTTTTAAGGGTTTTAAGGGTTAATAAGGGTTTTTAAGGGACCCTGAGCATCCCTGATTGCCCCAACGGCTGGTCGGGTCTGTGGATCGGATACTCCTTCGTCATAGTAAGGCCTTTTAAGGGCTAATAAGGGTTGATAATTTTTTTAAGGGTTTTTAATGTTTTTTAAGGGTTAATAAGGGTTAAGATGGGTTTTTCTTAAGGGTTTTAAGGGTTTTAAGGGTTTTTAATATTTTTTAAGGGTTAAGAAGGGTTTTCTTTAGGGTTTTAAGGGTTTTAAGGGTTTAAGGGGTTTTCCTTCGTCATGGTAATTTTTTTAAGGGTTTTAAGGGTTTTTAAGTTTTTTTTTTAAGGGTTTATAGTTTTTTTTTAATTTTTTAGGGTTTTTAAGGGTGGTTGTGATTAAGGGTTTTAGTTTTTTTAAGGTTTTTAAGTGTTTTTTAAGTGTTTTTTTTTACGAATTTTTAAGTGTTTTTTTTAGGGTGGTTGTGTTTATAGGGTTAAGGGTTTTAGGGTTGTTTTCAAAAGGGTTCTAGGGTTTTAAGCTTGTGATTAAGGGTTTTAGGGATTTCGTGAGATTTTAAGATTTTTTCGTGAGATTTTATATTTTATTTATTTTATTATTATTTTTTTTTTATTAAATTTATTTTATTAAAACGCTTTCATGATAAATTCAAGTTTTTTTTTTTTTTTTTTAAGTTTTAATGCTATTTTTGAAGAAAAATTTTAAGGAAGCTTCATTCTAATCCACTTTTTTTCTTTCCCTTTCCTTCCCCTCTCCCTCTCTCCTTCCTTCTCCCTTCCTTGCTTCCTTCCTTCATTTCTCTCCTTCCCTCTCCTCTCTCCCTCTCCTTCCTTCCTACCCCCCCTCTCCCTCTCCCTTCCTCCCTCTCTCCCTCTCCCCCCTCCTTCCTTCCTCTCCCTCTCTCCCTCCTTCCCTTCCCCTCCCCCTCTCCTCCCCTCTCCTCTCCCAACACCCCAACACCCCCCCCAAACAGCACACAGCCGCAGGCGCCGAAGGAGGGGGCCAGTCCCTCAGCAGCCCCGGCTCCTGCCTCGAGGATTTCCGCGCCACGCCCTTCATCGAGTGCAACGGCGCCCGCGGGACCTGCCACTACTTCGCCAACAAGTTCAGCTTCTGGCTGGCGACCATCGAGGACGCGACGCAGTTTTCGAGGCCGGTGTCCGAGACCCTGAAGGCGGGGAGCTTGAGAACCAGGGTGTCCCGGTGTCAAGTGTGCATTAAGAACACTTAGGAGTGGAATCGAGGTGTCAAGTGTACATTAAGAACACTTAGGAGTGGAATCGAGGTGTCAAAGAATGTGTATTTTTAGGATTGGAATCGAGTTGTCAAGGAATGTGTATTAAGAACAATTAAGGTTGGAATCGAGTTGTCAAGGAATGTGTATTTTTTAGCAACAATTTTAGGAAAAATGAGAAGAGAGAGAGAGGGAGAGAAGAGGGAGAAGGAGAAGGATGGATAGGATTGAAGGCGAAGAAGATAACGGGAGAAGGGAGAGAGAAAGAGAGGATAGACGGTCGTCAAGAAGATAGGAAAAAGAGAGAAAGAGAGAAGGAATGGATAGGATAGAAAATAGTAAAAAGAGAGAGAAAGAGAGAAGAATGGATAGGACAGAAAATAGTAAAAAGAGAGAGAAAGAGAAGATAGAAGATAGTAAAAAGAGAGAGAAAGAGAGAAGAATGGATAGGATAGAAGATAGTAAAAAGAGAGAAAGGAAAGAGAGAAGGATGGATAGGATAAAGAAGGATTAAGAACAAGGAAAATTAGCGCTCGATTTTAGCGATTTTATGTAGCGGATTTTCGCTTCATAATTCTATTTTTTATTTTATTTTTTTCGAAGGGAAATTTA
>NW_023658121.1:0-22500 GCF_015228065.2 Penaeus monodon
TTATCAAAACCAAAACCCCCATAACTTGATATTTTTAATATATTTTAAAATTATATATATAAAAAAAAAAAAAAAAAAAAAAAAAAAAAATAAAAATAATTATTATATAATATATATATATTTTATATATATATCTTAGTATATATATAAAATATTTTTATATATATTATATTTATATATTAATATATATTATAAATTATAAAAATTCTTTGTTTTTTAAATTTATTTTATTAACTTATTTTTATTATATATTTAATAAATATATATATAAAATTATTATTTTAATATACATATAAATATATAAATTTGTATTTCCTCTTCATTATTTATATAATATATTATTATATATATTATTATATAATAATTTATATTAATATTTAGATTAATTTTTTTATATTTATATATATATTTTAATATATATTAATAATAAAATATAAATATATATAAAAATTATAAATATTATTTTAAATTTTTATATATTTTATTTATTTATTATTTTTTTGTTTTTTTTATTTATATATTTTTTATTATTTTATTTTTATTATTTATTTTTTTTATATTTTTTATTTTAAATTATATGAATTAAATATATGTGTGTTTTGTGTTTTTTTTTTTTTTTTTTTTTTTTTTTTTTGTTATTTTTTGTTTGTGTTTGTGTGGTGTGTGTTTGTGGTGTGTGTGTGTGTGTGTGTGTGTGTGGGGTTTTTGGGTTTTGGGGTGTGTGTGTGTGGGTGTGTGTGTGTGGTGTATATCAACTATTGTTTTATTTCTTTGCAAAAAAAAGTAAAAAAAAGGGAAAAGATAAATATAGTTAAAACAAAAAAACCAATCTTTCCATCTATTAACCCTACAAATGGGGCCCTCTTCGAAAAACAAATCCCGATTACGCTTAAAAACGTCCCTTCCCTTTCCCGGGGCCCACTGTTTAAAACAATGCAGGCAGTGGGGAATTCCCCTGGCTGCCAAAACAGTTTCACCTGAAAGGAGGAAAGAAAAAGGGGAACAGTGAGGAGGAGAGGCAGAGCTTAAGAGCGTTCAGACTAATCATCCGTCTACGGATCCCTTTATAGATCGGGATACTCCCCAGCTGTTATGGGAATCCAATTCGAAATCCCTGCCTATGAGCGGTACCCCTCTGTTGGTTCTTTTTCCCCAGCACCGCAGAAAGAATATGCCAAAACAAATGGTAGTATAAATTACAGGAAGCTGTGAGTATGTCCTGGGGGAAATCTTTGCCCATGGCTTATGGATTGATTATCTCCAATTTGGGTGGATACGACATAGTGTAACTTCGGGTGTTGCCGAATCAGCTTTCATACACTGCTCGTGTGGATGGGGCTGTTTAACCTGGACGAGGTCAATTGCTCCAGGGAACCCCATGACCCTCACCAATGGTAGGAAACATCTCGTCCAGGATTTTCACGTCAGCAATACCCCGTAATCTGTCTGGCCCTGACTCCTCAGCTCCCCCGACCGCACTTTGTGCAGCCACTCTGTGCGTCCATCGGTTTCTGACAGTCTCGTGTTGCCACCAATGTTGGACGTGACCCGTGCAAGTAGATATGGATTGTTTAAAACCTATGATAATTAATAACTAAGAAAGAAGTTACTCATGTTAAGGGACCCTCCCTTTTCTGAGTGTGTTTGCCACTGAGTAGAAATAGTTTTCATTAGTTTATGATATTCAATTGATCTTCTGTCGTGCATCTAGGGCGGCCCACTTCTGGCTTTTGTCTTTGGATCCAGATGTTTGGACACGGTTGACCTTCGAAATATCTCATCCTTGATATTTCGGCTCTTGATAGTCCCTCAGGAGTAAATCGTAATATGACGCACTAAATGGTTCTGGGGTCTCCATTGCTCTATTGCATGATACGAGGGCCTAGTCCATATCATCTCCGGAACGCTATTCGAAACGTGGCTTTCTGAAGCTTGATCTGTTTCGAGCTGTAAACAACAAATACCAACTAGCGATCGTTTGGGTTTCATCTACCTCCCGAAATAAAGATACTGTTTTAGGGGCGGGGGGATTGTTACATAGTGTGACCAATCCCGCTGTCGAGGGATAGATGGGTGTGAGCGACCGATGAGGATGCATGAGATGACAGGTAAGATGAGGCAAATGGTCAAACGCTTGGATTGTCAGCCTCGGGGGAAATGGCTTGCACTAGTCGTGCATACTTTGCAGAGCAGGTACAGGTTGCAGGCTGGATAAGATTGAGCTCCACCTAACAATATCTGTGTGTGTGTGTGTGTGTGTGTTGTGTGTGTGTGTGTGTGTGTGTGTGAATATGTAACATGTAGTGTTGTGTATTGTACCACACATACAACATAGATAGGAATAGATAATGATAAATAGATTAGATTTCTGTTTAATGTAGCGGTTATGTATGTGTGAATGTATGCATGTACGTGTGTATTTAGTCTACATATCCTGAATTCTTTTACTGTCCTTATATAATATATATACATATATATATATTATATATATATATATATATATATATAATATATATATATATTATATATATATTCATATATATATCTTATTCTATATTATATGTATATATATATATATAATATATATATATGTATATATATACACGACATATATATGGTTTTAAAAAAATTTATATATTTATGTAGGTATATTAGTATGCGTCCCTCATTTCCGTAATTCCTGTGCCTTCCCAAATTCAAAAGAGTACTTTTCCCCTTAAGAATCATTATTGTGTCTGTAATTCGATTACTTGACTAGTATTATCTTGAACTAGCTAGTGCATATTGATTTTTATGATCCTTCTCTAGAATCAGTACAACATCGATAGATTTCCTTTGGCCCATCCCAAAGACTGTTATACTAGTTATAGCAAAAGCTCGCTCACGAAAAAATAATTGTTCCTCATCTCTTCAGCAGCTGTCCTCCAGGCTTTCGCCTGTCGCGCGGAAGCCTGTTCCTGTCTTTCCATTTATGAGAAATGTCGAGCCCGCGCGTCACCCAACCCGACAGCCCTGACAGCCGCCTGCCGTCCCAGGGCCACGTTCTTTGATACTCAATCGCCGCGTGTGAGGGGATGCGAGGATCATGTTGAGATCGCATGAGAATATATGAAAACTGTTGATCAAAAAAGCAAGAAATATAATGCATAGGTATATATGAATATAATACGAAAGTGTGTATATGTATATCTGTATATATATATAGATATTATATATATATATCTATTATATATATATTGTTATATATATATATATATATTATATATCTATCTATTTATCTATATCTCCTATATATATACATATATCAATCTCTAATATATATATATAATATATATATATATATATATATAGATATATATAGATATATATATAGTATTTTGCATATATTCATATATATATATCTATAATATATATATATATATATATATATATATATATATATGCATATATTCATATATATATATATATATATATTTTATATATATATATATATATTTTATATATATATATATATATATATATAAGTAGTGGGTAGGTGGACAGAATGCATCACATTCACACACGTACATGAATGTGAAGTAGGTCAGTGACCGTGACGTAATCAGTGACCTTGTCGTAACCACAAACCGCAAACCGCAACCAATGTCCACAACAACATAATCAATACCCGGAAATCATTAACATACTTTCACATGTGCATTTTATGTTCGTACATGACGCATCATAAGAGAAATAATGAAACTAATGATGTGCTACAGACGAGTATCCCCTCCAATGCAGGTGACAGGGACACAGATCAATGATCACCGCATAACCACAAAACCTTGTCGAGAGTGAAAGCAGGTTAATGACTACAGAGGTCATGAGGTAACCACTAGACCTTAGCTAACGATGACTAACACTCACACCTTTGGTGCATCATAACAGAAAGATAACCACTGAAAGTGATTAACTAATCAAAATCCGTAACTGAAATCATTACCCATAGGCAGTGATGTTTAACACACGGGCAGATGCTACAGATGACTCACCCGTTGCTCCTCACACCCACACCGCAATAATTCACCATGTTTAATCTTCTACCGAGATCGATAATTGATTCTGTTACAGACGAGGCAAACCGTCTCTCCTAATGAATGAAACAGTCAAAATCAATAATAAATAGGTCACACAGGTCTGCTAGTGACAGATAATTACTGCTCCTCTCTCACTGTACCAGAGATAAGAATACAATTAAGTGTAAAGGATTATAAAAATTCGTCATACAATATATACCTTTATTTTCGATTGTATAAACACTTTGGCAATATGCACCATGTTTGAACTTGTAACTGAATCGATATCCTGCTACAGACGAGTGATCACCCCTCTTAATACATCACAATCCATAAATGTCCCTCTAATGATGCCTAACACGCTCACCTGAAGGATGTCTCCTCCTCCTCTCCGAAGCAATATATGAATAAGAATAAGAGGAAGAAGAAGCACACAAACAAACAAACATGCATCCAGCTGCTGACATACGCAAAGTCCGAAAACAGGGAACTCCGCCTTCCCTTCCTACTGCCCCCGATCCACACTCACCTCATATCTCGATAGGAAGCAATAATGGTAGAGAAGAAGACGCAAACAAACAAATAGCACAAAAGACCGATGGACGTACTAGCACACCCATTCCCTCCCCCTCCCCCTCACACCGCAATATTCACCATGTTTGAATTTGTAAACTGAATCGATAATTAATCCTGCTACAGACGAGTGACCGCCCCTCCTAATTCATCATAATCCATAAATGTCCCTCTAATGATGACTAACACGCTCGCCTAAAGGGTGTCTCTACTCCTCTCCAAAGCAATAATAAGAATAAGAATAAGAGGAAGAAGAAGCACACAAACAAACAAAAATGCATACAGCTGCTGACATATGCAAATTCCGAGAACAGGGATGCGGGGAATGCGGATCCCCGATCCGCATTCCCCCATATTCCGTTACGGAGCAATAATGGTAAAAGTCTTGACACGTCGGCTACGTTAAATCGCCAAAAACATCCCAATATTAAGAATTCATTGCAATCAAAAGGATTATAAAATTCGTTGCTGTATTCAATATGTCTTTATTAAGGTCTTCATATATGCCTTTAGTACAAACAAATACAAATCATATCACCCCGAGTTCCATATAACGAGGATGATAATATGATCATTTCTTCTTGCTCAGAGGTAATGACGGTGATGGTGCAGTCTCGTCTTGAGGTGTAACCAACCAAGAAAAGGAAATCCATTTTAACCCTTACTAAGATTGACAATGTTCGCATTACGTAAATATAAGACAAAAATATATGCATATGACACTACCCATTTCTCACTCCATATGCATATAAAAAAAAATACTTGCAAAGACTATAATCAATATCTTTACAAATGTTGCAAGATGCAACTCTAATAAGAATATCTTAACAGAAATTTCTTAACTTCGCGGGAACGATTGATAAACTTGCGAACTCCTCTCTTCTTTTAACATGTTATACTAGTCGTTCTTACATCCCAAAGGCATCTTCATAATAAAAATACAATTCAGTGAAAAGGATCATGAAACTCTTGTTGTACCCAACATGCCTTTAATATGACTTTCAAGCTTACACAAACACGCGTCCTAACAGGTGATAACACAAATAAGATAAAAATAACAGGCTTATATTTTTTTGTGTAAATGTAAATGCGATAACTACCACTACACACGTTTGAAAATTGCAGGCTTATACAACAGGTTAATCACAATATAACAGGTGCAACCCTAATAAGAATAAAAACAGAAATTTCTTAACTTCGCGGAAACGATTGATAAGCTATCTTACATCCCAAAGGCATCTATCTAATAAAAATACAATTCACTCAAAAGGATCATGAAACTCTTGTTGGACTCAATATGTCTTTATTATGACTTTCACAAACACACATCCTAACAGGCGATAATACAAATAAAATAAAAATAACAGGCTTAAATTTTCTGTGTAAATGTAAATGCGATATCCACTATCTCATATGTTTGAAAATTTCAGGCTTATACAACAGGTTAATTACCTAACAGGTTGAAAAGTCGCCGGTTTTATTCTATTTAGAGAGCATTAATAGGGTTTTCAACGCATCTGCGCGAGACCAAAGACGGGTTTCCCCCTCCTATTTCCGCCTGAACAGTTAATTATCTACCAACTAGGACCACCACCTGTCCCCACGTGCCGGCCCAGTTATGTTTTGCTAATTAACCTCAAGGGCAATGCAATGCTTTTCCCAAAAAGTGTTCCCGCCTCAGCTCTCAATTTTGTACAATCTATAATGCAAACTAGGAAATATGTTCAGCTTTCCCATATGTATAACTCTATGCAGACAGGCGTATCTTTACACCCCAATACAGTGAATTCCCTTCTGATATAAAAAGACCATGGTAAACATGGATTAGGGATCCTCTGTTTTATGATGATATAAGAAAAAGATGAATCAGAACAGAAGGTGGACTAGCTTTTCAGTAATTTACTCCCCCTCCACAAAATTGTCTATAGTACCTCCCTACAAGTATATACGAAGAAAAGGAACTATGCAACGGAACCACTAATGTTGGTTACTGTAGTTTCATTCATCTAGCAAATATGCTGTTTTGTCTCTTACAAGAACGGGAAAAATATTGTAAAAAGACACAAATAACCTTGCCGACGGGAAATAATCCAACTAAACTTTACTTCTCGATTTCCCCGTCATGGTCTTTCTCACCAGTCTACAAACATGCTATAAGAGACGGGGCTAGATAAGTTGCTATCTTTAAGTCGGACTACAGGGATTTGATTATTGTAGTTTCATTTATCTAGCAAATATGTTTTTTTTTTTTTTTTGTCTCCTACAAGAACGGGGAAAATATTATAAAAGGACACAAATAACCTTGCCAACGGGTATAATTCAACCAAACTTTACTTCTCGATTTCCCCGTCATTGCCTTTCTACAAATATGCAGCAAGAGATGGAGCTAGATAAGTTGTTATCTTTAAGAGACGATCACCTCACCGCCGGACTATGGTGATTTACTTTATCGGGAAACGTACATTCAGCCACCGCTTTTTAAGTAACACATGCATATATTTTCTCAAATCTCCCTATACAAAGAGAGAAATATTTTTTACGTTGGCACTGAATAAAACTTGACACTCGATCTCTTTAATATTTTCTGAATATCTTAATACAAAGTCATACCAAATGAAAAAAATATATATCTTAACATCCTTTGCCTATGATTTTTTCACTATGTCCCTAGTTGTTGTAGTAGCGAAAACATTTAAGGCCCTTATAAACTATTTTTATCTTCAAAAATCAAAACACCTGAATAACAAGAAGGCTTTCACTTGATTATTTTTCCCTTTTAGCAACTATGTCTATCAAAAACAAGAACTTTTATAAGATATGAGGAAAGAGGTAAATAACATAACTCCCCATGTTATAAAGCTTTATAATTGTACGTGTATTGGACAATGACTAAGTCAGATTCGCCTAAAGCCGGATTTTTTGACCAAGGATATGTTTACCCCATATCCCATCACCTACCCCCTCCCCCTTCCTAGCCCCGATCCTTCTATCCCTCTCGTCTCCTTATTCGCACCCTCTTTCTGTCCCCTCGCTTTTTCTCCCCTCTCTCTACTTCCACGATAGCTTCTCCCTCTTCTACTCGTTTTCCTTGCTTGTTCAACCTTTTATTTCTATCCCTATACTATCCTATCTCCATCCTATCCCTATCCTGCCCTGTATCCTGCCGCATTTCCCCTCGTAGCCTCTTATTTGCACTCTCTTCTTCTTCCTTCGTTTTTTCTCTTTCTTCTATCTCTACGCTAATTTCCCTCTTTTCCATTCCTTTCTCCCGTTTGTCCTACCTTTTACCTTTAATCCTATCCTCTCCTGCTCCCATCCTATCCCTATCCTATTCAGCATCCTGCCGAAATCCACAGGGCGAGTCGAGCACAGCCGGACCACTTCCCTCTGCCAGCCTCTTTTCTTACGCTTATTTTTTTGTACTACGCTGGCCCTTATGTTTTTACATGTATTTTACATTTATTTTTACCTTTTTTGTACATTTTTTTAAAGATAAAAACCTTTACTGAGTTCCTGCGTTATCTATGCATACTTTAACAAAGATTCGGATGTGCGGATAACAAACATCCACTTCTGCTGCGACTGCATCTTTTTTATACGTTTTTTTATCTCTTGTATTTTAAACACAGTTTTATTTTTTTATGGTTTCTTTTTACTTATTCATCTTTTTCATTTCACTTTTACTGCAAGAGAAGGTTATTTATTTTAAGATTTTTATTAATGAATCGCAGCAGATTCTTTTACGTACTTTTTTACCATAAATGTAATTCCTGACTGATTTCTTTTAACATTTCATTGTTTTTATCTTTTGTATATTTTCTTTTATTATAATAATTATTATTTATTGATTTACTTTATTCATGTGCTACTCCGCCGTCCGCGGGAGTTAATGTAACCCCATGTTTTTGACAAAATAAAGGAAGTGGATACTTTGACTGTGTTGTGACTACCCTTTGGATTTACCTGTCTGGATTCTACACCGTGGATGCTGAAACAAGGTTGTACTGCCCCTTTTACTTGCCCAGGTGTATTAATGCTGGACGTGCCTTTTTATTTTACTATTTTACATACTGTGAACCATGTGTGCTTCTTTGACTTTTACTTTTTACTTTCTCTGAATTTTACTTCTTTTACCTTGTTCTTTTACTTGTTACTTTTATTCTTACTCACCTTTTACTCGTCTTTTATTGCAGCTTTTACTTCAGCTTTTACTTTTTCCCTCATTTTACCTTTTACTTGTTTTATCGTAGATGTTGGCGTATTTTTATTCACTTTTAAGCCCTTCTGCGTATTTTACTCCTTTTAAGCCCTTCTGGCAATTGGCTTTTACTTATTAACTTGTTTTACTTTGGTGCCTTCTGCACGGTTCTTTTTGTTCATTCTAGATTTTGTATTTTTATCATGCTCTTCGTATTGGTCACGCTCCTGGTAGCCTGCATCTCCGGGGATTGTTTTGCTTGTGAGGTCGTGTGGGTTCCGAGCCTTCAGCTTAGTCCCCTCACCCCCTTTTTCGAGGAACGAACGGGGCCCTCCTTTTCCTTGGCCCCTAAGCCTGAAGCCTCCCGCCTCACGGGTGGCCTCTTTGGGTTCCTCTCTCACATAACCTTACATAAGTTATAGAGAAAGGGTTGAAAATCACAGTCCTAAAGGGGAAAAAGCCGAAGCAATATTTTCTAAATGACAAGTAAAAAGCATTCGTTTAGGAGAAAAAATATTCGCATTACCTCATAATAAGGGAGGGAAAAGCATCTTTTCATAACTTAGAAAAAGCAAAATGCCCTTTTTTTAAATACAAGGGTGATTGAAGTATATGTATATGAACTGAACAGTTTTTTCAGACTTGGGAAATATATGGTAAGTGTTAAAATGTTATAGCATTGCTATCATCTTTAACAAAAAGTCAGTTTGTTCTAAAGTCTTATTTATCTAAAGATGCCTTCCTAAACTCTGACAATGCTCCAGGCAATATCCAGATAACGGACGACCACAGACAGGTATCAGGGAATACCCCTGCTTGTCACGAGATAATGACTTCACCGACATACTAAGACCATTAATGGACGGGTGAAGTGAGGAATAGAGCGACACCATGGAAGTACTTTTCTCGTCTCCTTTCGTGAAGAACTGAATAGTTAATGAATATCTACCATGGAAATCGTGCCCCTTCAATCATTTGACCAAGGTAAACCCCCATGTTCTAGATAGCTAGAAAGTTTTAGAAATGCTCGCCTCGGTTGTTGATCTTCGTAGCACATCGTTCTTCACACCTACTCGTTCCACTAGCTCACGGTCTGTTCTCCCTATCAAACATGCCATATCTTGTTGGCGAGACCTCACCCTTCTCCTAAATCTGCTCCTCCTCCCTCTCCCCTCGACTAAGCGCGATGCTGTATTTACCGCGAGGATGTAAAAAATGGTGATTATAATCATAATTGGGGCTATAACATAACTTCACACAACACTAAATATGTATTGATATTGATTGACTTAGAATTGGTGATGCTTATAGCCATATCAGCTTGGAGGTTCCTTGCGAAGAAAACATAAAATTTGATAAAAGAAACTTGAAAACAGTCATATGTCTTTCACTAGTTGTATAAAATAGGTAATTACTCGTATGGTTGAATTATACCCGTTGGCAAGGTTATTTGTGTCCTTTTATAATATTTTCCCCGTTCTTGTAGGAGACAAAAAAAAAAACATATTTGCTAGATAAATGAAACTACAATAATCAACAATCGCCGTAGTCCGACTTAAAGATAGCAACTTATCTAGCCCCGTCTCTATAGCATGTTTGTAGACTGGTGAGAAAGACCATGACGGGGAAATCGAGAAGTAAAGTTTAGTTGGATTATTTCCCGTCGGCAGGGTTATTTGTGTCTTTTTACAATATTTTTCCCGTTCTTGTAAGAGACAAAACAGCATATTTGCTAGATGAATGAAACTACAGTAACCAACATTAGTGGTTGCCGTTGCATAGTTCCTTTTCTTCATATATACTTGTAGGGAGGTACTATAGACAATTTTGTGGAGGGGGAGTAAATTATTGAAAAGCTAGTCCACCTTCTGTTCTGATTCATCTTTTTCTTATATCATCATAAAATAGATGGTCCCTAATCGATGTTTACCATGGTCTTTTTATATCAGAAGGGAATTCACTGTATTGGCGTGCAAAGATATGCCTGTCTGCATAGAGTTATACATATGGGAAAGCTGAACATATTTCCTAGTTTGCATTATAGATTGTACAAAATTGAGAGCTGAGGCGGGAACACTTTTTGGGAAAAGCATTGCATTGCCCCTTGAGGTTAATTAGCAAAACATAACTGGGTCGGCACGTGGGGACAGGTGGTGGTCCTAGTTGGTAGATAATTAACTGTTCAGGCGGAAATAGGAGGGGGAAACCCGTCTTTGGTCTCGCGCAGATGCGTTGAAAACCCTATTAATGCTCTCTAAATAGAATAAAACCGGCGACTATTCAACCTGTTAGGTAATTAACCTGTTGTATAAGCCTGAAATTTTCAAACATAAGAGATAGTGGATATTGTAGTGAACTATCTTTTGAGGGGATCCCAAGCTATTTGTGGCAGAGCTGGACGCATGGAACTTCCACTCATGGCCACAGGGACCAGTATTAACTTATGTGGTGCACCCGCAAAGACTATGAAAAGTGTTTCTGTGAATTACCGCTGTGTTGTATTGCAATTCGTATACTGCATCTCTTATAAAATTAAAAGAGAAAAAACCCAACAGACACCAGAGTTTCAGAACCCTTTTAACCCTCCTTGTTTGCTTGCCGCCTTGAAGACGCTGTCGGGGGGTGTCTGTAAGAAAAGGGGACTCTCGCTCGAACGGCCGAAGCTACAGGTACTCTCTCTCCTCATCCAGTGAGCAGTTTGCTTATAGCAGTGAGACTTTCTTTCCATAAGCCAGAGATCCTGGACGGAAGACTGCCGGAATAGGGAGCCTCCTGCTGTAAAACGAATTGGAGAGAGCCGTACTCGAGCCCTTTTTATTTTTGTGTATCCAGTGGTGAAATGGACGGTACGAGACACTCATTGTAAGATAAGTAGTATGATGCAGTTTTATACACAAGCTTTGCTATGAATTTGTCTTTTGTGATTTTTGCTCATGCCACTTAATTAAATATTCATTTTATGTCCTGTTTTCTTTACCGTGTGTTTTTTTTAAAAAAAAGATTTTGGGCCCGGGTTTTTTTCTTGATTTTTAAATTATACAATCTGTAAAAAATTCCGAGCAAGATTTATCCCCGACCCACCATCCCTTCGGGGGAGTGCTTACCGCTCGCCCGCTCCGTTGGTTTTTTAATTTTAAAGAAAAATCTTTAAAGAAATGAAAAAATTTATTTTACTTCCCTTTAATTATCAAAGATCCCCTACAGCGTTGATCATTTTGGTGGCGCTTTTTGGGGGGGGAAAAACCCTTTCCCCTGTTTTAAATAATCGGCAATTTTTTAATTTAGCCGGCACCCCGGGTTCCCCTAACGAGCGCCCGTTCCCGTGTTTCGTCCTTGGGGGTTTATTTGTAGTAAAGGTCGTTTGCCTCGTTTCCCTTTCAGCGTTTTTTTGTTTCGCGTTTTAATTTGTTTTGGTTTTTTTCCACTCCCTTTTTAAATTTTTTTTTTTAGTGTTCTTTTACATAATTTTCTTTGGTTTTTGTTATGCGTTTTAGTATTTTTCTTTTTTACGAGTATTCTTCGGGGGTTTTTGTGGGGTTTAAAAAACTTTTTATTTCTCTTTTTTTTTTTTTTTTACATCCTTTTAGTTCGTTTTTTGCTCTGCTTTTTTTATCGTTAAATTTTTTAGTATTTACTCTTTTTCAGTGCGTTTTGTGCCGTTCAAAGTTTTTTTTAACTGGGGTTTCTTTTTTTAGATTCTTTTGATCGGGGTTTCTGCTTTTTAAATCATTCTTTTTATCATTTTTCTTAGTGGTTTTTGTGCTTTTTTAAACTTTTTGAAAAACCCTTTTTTGGGAATTTTATGAAATTTTCTTCGTTTTAATATTTTAAAGGGGGTATTTTAATTTTCCTAGAATTGTACTCCCCGGGTTTTTAAAATAATAACTCTTATTTTTGATTTAAAGATCATGACCCCCACAAAAAATAGCGAACGCCCTTGACGGGGGCGGGGGCGTAATTTTACCCGTTTGCTTTTGCCACCCCTACTGCTCCCCCATTAAAATTCTGGAATTAGTGCCCATTTTTCGAGAAAACGGAGCTGTGTCGCCCCCGCCCCCGAACAATTACATGCCCCGAATTGATAAACCAGCGAAGTAACCGTCGATGGGGGGGGGCCCCTCAAAACGTCATCTCGCGATGCCCCCTTTTCCCAGGCCAAATTTATTGATAAAGAAAAACCATCTTACCCCTTTCCATGTTTGATGAACAAATGATGGGGTTTTAAATTTTCTATGACCCGCGATTTTGAAGGGAGAAAATTTCCTCATAAAAAAACAATTTTCTTGCTAAGGCGGCCGCCGGGAAATGCAAAAATTTTGGGAAAACCCAAACCCCGCGTAGCGCCCGAGGTAGCAAGTGCCCCTGCTGTAGCGTGGGACGTCTGTACTTTCCGACCCCTTTTTGTGTTCCTCATGCCCCTAACAGTACCCCCGATGTTTGGGTCTTTGCCTCACTCTGGTATCACTTTTTAAAGCCCGGAAAACTCTCGTCTCCCCCTTTTGCAGCGGTCAAAAGAGTTGGAGGAGTGGATAAAGCAGATAGAAAAATGTTACTCAGCCCTCCACTGGTGAACCCAATTTTTGTTGGTGGAAAAGCTGATGTGCCCGGGGGAACCGCTGAGGTAAAATTAACTCTATTTTTTTTTGATGGCATAACAGATGGATGACTTTCAAGGGAAAGTTGGGGGAAAAATTTTCGCGGTTCTGTTCACCTAATGACAAATTTCCCTTTAAACGTATCGACCGTATTTTCCCCCGGGTTAAAACGCCTTTTGATTTTTACTTAAAACCGGGCGGGGGCCCCCCGTTTTTACGGGGAAAAAAGGGAGACTACCCACTGCGTTTGGGTGCCCAGATCTTCTTGCCCGCGAGTATTTTTCCCAAGGTATCCCTAAAAGGGATGCGGGAAAGCCTTGGCTACGAGGGATGTGCCCCCACGGACAAGTTGGTGCAGTTTTTCCCCGCATTTGGGAAAAACCCGAGTGGGCGTTCCCCCCCCAAACCCACTGGAAAACCGTCGCCAGGGGCCCGAATTTTGACCCACTTTAACCCGCGTATGTGAAATCGCCCAGCAGCAAGGCAGTCTCCAACCCGAGGATCCCGTAAAACGAGGACGGGGGGGGATTTTTCCCTCGTATCATGGGAGGACGGGTCACGGGCCTGCGGATTGTCGAGCACGAGGAGAGAAGAGAGCGGTTCCGCTGCGGTTTGGGCCCGGGAAATTCGCTTCTTTTGCCCTGACGACCGCCCTTACCGGGGCCCCTTTTAAAAACGCCCCGGGAAAGGGCTGGAGGGGTCATCTTTTTTGGCATTTTCAGCCGACCCCCGGGGCCCACTCCCCCGCGTCCACCCCCCCCCGTGGCACCCCCCACCTTCACGAACACCGGCACGCAAGTTGGGCGGGAGAATTAAACGTCGCTGTACAAAACGGACGGAAGTGCAGCCCGGGTTTTGGACATAGAATTACGAGGAAATCGGATCGGGGGACCCAATTTTTTTAAAGATCCACGTAAAGGTGCCCCCAAACATGGCATTTCATTGGGCACCGGTTCTGCCAAAAACAATCTTTAAAGAGGAAAACTTTTCCATGCTTTAAACTCCGAAGCACAAGGTTGTTACCGGTGCCCGCAAGGAATTTTTCCGGGGACAAAAAAGATGGAGGTAACGGGGAAAAGGTTGATTTCCTTAAAACAAATATTCCCCCTCTGTAATTAAAAACCCCCGTGCTTTTGTGTTTGATACCCCTTCCCTTTGGAAAACATACTAAATTTGGGGTTTGGGTTTTTGAGAAAAGGTTTTCTTTCAGTTTTTCATATGAACCCCCGCCCCCGTTTTTTAGTTATCTGTGCATCTTGGGTGCCAACTCCCATGTGACCTTCACTAAACACAGTAGCCTTGCGGGTAGCCGAGTATCGAAGGGGTGAAGAAATTCGATTACGTCGGCCCCCCGGATGTCCCTTCACTGCGCTAAGCTCGTAAAAAAAAAAAATGCCAGTAGTGCCAGGGTTCGTCAAGTGCCCCCGACCGGGTCCGTTTTAAAAAACGAAGAGATCGAGATGGCCCCTCAACCAACAAGCTTTATCTCCCCGCCCAAACCCTGACCGGATTGAAGAAACGTCGGACGGGTGTCTGGGTGGTGAACACTTTCGTCTCGTGTCATCAAATTCGCCAGGTCAAAATGATCGCCCGGGCAAGCCCTTGCAGCGGTGTTGCAACAAACTCCCGGCCTTTGGGAGGCCTTTTCGCATTCCCCCCCCCTCACGGGAAACGGCCATAAACCCTTCCGGGTGTCGCATCTACAAAATTTTTTGGTTTAAACCCAAATTTCTGGGGGGCCCCGAGGGGTGATGACTTCGAATCTGAAATTCGGAAAACCCCGGATTTTTGGGTACGAGGATTTGGGGTTAGTTTCCCTGACCCTTTTCTGACCTCTCAGCTTTTGTTGAAAGGGGGGCATTGGTGAGAGCAAGGGGCCCAAAAGTGACGATTTCCCGATGGGCCCCGATCCTCCTGATCCCATGACCCCTTTCCAAGGGCCCTGAACAAAAGGAAAGGAAACGAGGCCGAGCCATGAAAATAACTTGTTAGCCACCTTTTTTTAGTTTTTTTGGTTTTGTTTTTTTTTGTTGTTTTAAAGGTTTTAAATTGTTTTTTGTTAATTTGTAAAAAGTTTAATTAATGGCATTGGGGATTTAAAACTGATTTTATTTCATACAAGCCTGTGATATTTCTAGTTAAAAACTAAAAATTTTCCCTGTTCTCCCCCCCCCCCCCAGGCTAAGCGAGCAGTCCCCAAACTAAGAGCCCGGGATTTATGCAAACTGCAACCCTTTTTAAAGAAGATTGGTGATCTTTTTTTTTAACTTACAGCAAGGGCCCGAACTTCCCCCCCAGACCAAAGCAAAAAATTTAAGTTTTTAAACTATGCCTACAGCTACGCCCCGGGCCCTTTGGGGGGGGGTGTAGTGAAAAATCTTTTGAGGGGATCCCAAGCTATTTGGGGGAAGTGGAGCAGGGGAACCCGGGAACCCGCATTAACTTTTTGGGGCAAACCCCCAAAGGGCAGGGAAAAATGTTTTTTTGTTAATTACCGCTGTATTTTATTTCAAAATTTGTATACTGCATCTCTTATAAAATTAAAAGAGAAAAAAACCAACAGACACCAGGGTTTCAGACCCCCTTTTTAACCCTCCTTGTTTCTTTCCGCCTTGAAGGGGGCTGTCGGGGGGGGTTTTTTTAAGAAAAGGGGGCTCCGGGGTGAACGGCCCAAGCTACAGGTACTCTCTCTCCCCATCCAACGAGCAGTTTTTCTTATAGGGAGTGAGACTTTCTTTTCCCTAAGCTAGAGATCCGGGGCGGAAGATGCCGGGAAAAGGGAGCCTCCTGCTGTAAAACGAATTTGGGGAGAGGCCCCTACTCGAGTCCTTTTTATTTTTGTGTAATCCGTGGGGAAAGGACGGTACGAGAAAACTTTATTTTTAAGTAATAGTATGATGCAGTTTTAAAAACCCCAAACTTTCCATGAAAATTTTCCTTTTTTGATTTTTGCTCATGCCACTTAAAATTAAAAAATTATTTTTTTTGTCCTGTTTTCTTTTCCGTGTGTTCGTTTTTTAAAAAAGAGTTGTGCCCCGGCTCTTTGATCCTTTTTATTACAACTGAACAAAATTTAAGAGCAAGATTTTTCCCCGACCCACCTGCCTTTGGAGAATGCTTTCCGCCGGCCCGCTCCGTTTGGGATTTTTTTTTTTAAGATAAATCATTTAAAAAATGAATTTAAAATTTGTTTTCTTTCTTAATTAGTCAAAAATCACTACAATATCGCATTTTCATTTTCCAGAAAAATTTTAAACCTGTTTTTTTTATTTTATTTGTATTATCCCCTGTTGGATGTGTGTTTGTAAAATCTAAAAAAAGACATTTATCCAACAAAGTTTCAGACCCTTTTGAGTAATTGTTTTTTATTAATGATCCTTTTTGGGATTAAAGATACTTATCAATCGTTTTCCGCGAAGTTAAGAAATTTCTTTTTTATTCTTATTGGGGTTTCCCTGTTTTTGTGTTTAAACCTTTGTATAAGCCTGCAATTTTCAACGTTTTTGTATGGTAGTTATCGATTTACTTTTACCCAAAATAAACCTTTATTTTTATCTTTTTGTTTATCACCGTTAAACGATTTTTTTAGCTTGAAAGTCATATTAAAGGCCCTGTTGGGGTACAAAAAGGGTTTCTGATCCTTTTTCATGAATTGATTTTTTTTTATGAAGATCCTTTTGGGATGTAAGAACGCTATATAACTTTTAAAAAGAAGAGGGGGAGTTCGCAATTTTATAAATCGTTCCCCGAAGTTAAGAAATTTTGTAAATTTTTCTTATTGAGTTGCGTTTTGCAACATTTAAAAAGATATTGATTATATCTTTGAAATATTTTTTTTTATATGCATATGGGTTGGAAATGGGTGTGCCCATATGCTATATTTTTGTCTTTATTTACTAATGCGAACATTTCAATCTTGAAAGGGGTTAAATGGTTTCCTTTTTTTTGGGTTGGTTACCCCAAGACGAGACTGCACCATCACCGTCATTACCTCTGAAAAGAAAAATGATCATATTATCATCCCGTTATTAAAACCGGGCTTTGATTTGATTTGTGTTTTGTACTAAAGGCATATATAAGACCTTAAAAAAGAATACAGAACAAAATTTTATAATCCTTTTGATTAAAATAAATTCTTAAATAGGGGATTTTTTTTGGGATTTAACGTAGCCGACGGTCTAGACTTTTACCTTATTGCTCCGTAACGGAATATGGGGGAATGCGGATCGGGGATCCGCATTCCCCGCATCCCTGTTCTCGGAATTTGCGTATTCAGCAGCTATATGCTTTTTGTTTTTTGTGTGCTTCTTCTTCCTCTTATTTTTATTTTATTATTGTTTTGGGAGGGGATAAAACACCCTTTAGGCAGCGTTTAGCCATCATTAGAGGGACTTTATGGATTAAAATTTTTAGGAGGGGGGGTCCTCGTCTGTAAGGTTTAATTATCGATTCATTTAAAAATTTCAAACCGGGTGATTTGGGTTAGGGGGAAGGGGGGAAGGGGTTTTAAAGACCCCATGGGGCTTTTTGCTATTTTTTTTTTTTGCGTCTTCTTCCTCTACCATTTTCTTCTAGGGGTTGAGGAGTGTGATCGGGGAGTAGGAAGGAAGGCGGATTTCCCCTTTTTTGGGACTTTGCGTATGTCGCAGCTGGATGCAGTTTGTTTGTTTGTGTGCTTTTTTTTTCCCTTTTTCTTATTATTGCTTCGGAGAAGGGGGAGAATCCTTCGGGACGTGTTAGGCATCATTAGAGGGACATTTATGGATTGTGATGTTTAAAGGGGGGGGTGATCACCGTCTGTACGATTAATTATCGATTCAGTTAAAAAGTTCAAACATGGTGCATATTTTCCAAAGTGTTTATAAATCGAAAAAAAAAGGTAAAAATATTTTGTTTTAAATTTTTTAACCCTTTACATTTAAATTTTGTATTCTTATCTCTGGTCAGTGAGAGAGAGCGTTTATTTTTCACTAGCAACCTGTGTGACCTATTTATTATTGTTTTTTGACTTTTTCAATCGAAAAAAAAGGTATATATTTTTAGACAAATTTTTTATAATCCTTTACACTTTTGTTTTCTTATCTCTGGTACAGTGAGAGGGGACAGTTTATCTGTCACTAAACCTGGTGACCTATTTTTTTTTTTGATTTTGATTTTTTTCATTCATTGGGAGAGACTTTTTGCCTTGTCGTAACGAACAATTACGTCAGGTAAAAATTAAACTGGTAAATTTTTGCGGTGGGGTGGGAAGCCGGGGGGGAGTCTCTGTAGCATCTCCCCGGTGTTAAACTCACTGCCTAGGGGTAATGATTTCTTTTTACGGATATTGTTTATTAATCACTTTCAGGGTTACTTTCTGTTTTGATGCACCAAAAAGGTTTAGTGTTAGTCATCGTTAGCTAAGGTCTAGTGGTTCCTCTACCTCTGTATCATTAACCTCTTTCACTCTCGAAGGGTTTTTTGGGGTTTGGCGGTGATCATTGATCAAAGCACCTTCACCTCATTGGGGGGATACTCGTCTGTAGCACATCATTAGTTTCTTATTTCTCTTAGGGCGTCATTACGAAAAAATGCACATGTAAAAGTATGTTAATGATTTCCGGGTATTGTTTGTTTTTCGGGACTGGTTGGTTTTGGGGTTTGGGGTTTACACAATTTCCCTGATTACGTTCAGTCCCTGACCTATTTTCACATTCGTACTTGTGTAAATGTCTGCTTTCTGTCCACCTACCCACTACTTTAAAAATACATAATATTATATCTTTTTCTTTTAAGGGTGGGTTTCATGTTTGACCGTCGTGGTCACAGCAGAACTTTTTTGTTTTTTTCAGTTGTGTCTCGGGGAGTGATACGTGGTAGGGCCCCCATTTCCTTTCCACGGAGGTGCCGGTGGTCCTTTTAGGAATCATTCTCTCTTTTTTCCCGGGTTTGGGCCCCGCACTTGACTTGGCGGGCTTGGCCACCCAGTGGCTAGGTGGGAAATAAAGGTGGGTTTCTTGCCCAAGGGAACAACGGAGGGCCCGGTGACTCGAACCCTTGAACTCAATTGCCGTCGTGCAGTCTTGAGTCCGACGCTCTAACCATTGGCCCCCCGGGGCCCTTGCGATCATGGCTTTCCCGATTTTTTTTAGAAATTTAAGCGTGGTTTGCCATTGCCTTCCGCCCGGTGTTTTATCGATCCCCACATAATTTCCCCGGGCACTGATTTGAGCTGGCTTGGCACCCATGGCTGGGCGGGCAATCAGGTGAAGTTTTTTCCCCAAGGGAAACGTGACGGTGGGTGACTCGACCCTTAACTCAGATTGCCGTGTACAGTCTTGAGTCCACCTCTAACCATTCGCCACCGCGGCCTTGACGATCTGGCTTCCACGATTTTTTTTTTTAGCATTTAGAGCGGTGGTTTGCCATTGCCTTCCCCCGTGTTTTTATCGAGTCACCTCAAAATTTTTCCCGGGCCTGACTTGAGGGCTTGGGCCACCCGTGGCTGGGCGGGCAATCGGGTGAATTTCCCTTCCCAAGGGGGAAACAAGCGGGTCGTTGACTCAAACCCTCGAACTCAATTGCCGCGGACAGTTTTGAGTCCGACGCTCTAACCATTGGGGCCCCGGGGCCTCCATATATATTTTAAAATTATATTTTATATTATATATATATATATTAAAATTATATATTATATTTTAATTCTCATTATATATATTTATATATATAAAATATATATTAAAATATATTATATATATATAATAATATTTTATTTTTTAAATTTATATATATATATGTGTGTGTGTGTGTGTGTGTGTGTGTGTGTGTTCTCTCTCTCTCCTCTCTCCTCTCCCTCTCTCTCTCCTCCTTCTCTCACTCTCTCTCTCTCTCTCTCCTAAACATTGATAGACTTACTTTTTCCGATACGCCAATTTGTACGAGCAGAAAGCAAAGTGCATTATCAACTGTATAACCTCGGCACTGTAAAAAAATTTTTCCCCTTTTTTTTTTAATTTGCAGACTAAATAATACTCCTTCTCAGTGTGAAAGACGAAGACCCTTCAAGAGGCCCAAAAATAAAGTCTTCCCTCTAATTTCCATGATATGATGCACGTGATTAACAATTATAAATTGCGTGATAGATCATTTTAAAATACGGGCCCGATTTTACAGAGGGAAAGATTTTTCTTGAAAAATTGAGTATAACCCTTCCATGCCCAAAAAATCTTGTATAAACTTGTAGAAATTATTGTGGTTTTCGGGAAAGTACAAAGGAAGTCTTATCTTCTGACACAATATTTTTTTAATGCTTCAATAAAACATTTTTCCCGGAACTGCCTCTTCCTGTAAATTTTTTTAGAGATCCAGCGACGGTAGGGCTTTTTGGAATGAAGTGCTTCGCTATATACAAAGCTTTCATCAAAATTCTTGTATATAATTTCTACTGCGTATATACAAATAATAGTTATTTATATTGTTGACTTTATTTCTTTTATAATCTCTAGACAATTCTGAAAAAAATCACTGCAAAAGTTTTTCGTATAAAATAATTCAATTATGTCCAGTAAAAGGCTAGTTTCGGGTTTGCAATATTTAAAAAAAAAAATTCCCATTAAAAGTCAGCACATTAATATATGTCATAAAAAACATTATTTTTCATATCATTATGTTTTTTAGTAAAAGTTAACTTTTACAACCAGGATATGAGGGGAAAATAATTAAGAACTGACTTCGACAAAAAAATTTTTTTTATTTTGCTTTTCTATTTTTATTCTCTCTCTCTCTCTCTCTCTCTCTCTCTCTCCTCCCTTCTTCTCTCTCTCTCCTCTCTCTCTCTTATCTCTCTCTCCTTTCTCTGTGTGTGTTGTTTTGGTGTGGGGTTTTGGGGGTGTGGTGTATGTTGTGGGGTGTGTCCTTCTCTCTTCTCTCTCTCCCTCTCTCTTCCTTTTCTCTTCTAAACTATCTTCTATCTATCTTTCTCTCCCCCTCCCCCCCTCTCCTCATATTATTAGTAGATAAAGAAAACCTCATGAACAAAAACCCTTTAAAACAGAGCCCTAAGTACAGAAGTGATTCAAATCAACAGATAAATGACTACACGAAATTATTGTAATCTACTATTTTTGATATTATCATTATACTAATATAATTTTTTTTTTTTCTTTTTTTTCTTTCTTTCTTTTTTCTTCTTTTTTTTTCTTTTTTTTCTTTTCTTTTTTTTGTTTTCATCCCTTCCCACAAGGGGGTCGGCGATCTGGAAATTTTCCCTGATTTCTTGGGAATTTGAGCGGGGGGGTTTGCCGTTTTCCCCTTTCGCCCGGGGTTTTTTTTTCGAGTCACCCCTCTCTATTTCCCGTTCTGGGCTGGCCGACTTGGGGTGCTTACCCACCCGTGGTAGGGAGGCAATCGAGTGAAAATTCCTTTCCCAAGGCAAAGTGTGTGTGTGGTGTGTGTGTGTGTGTGTGTGTGTGTGTGTTGGGGTGTGGTGGTGTGTGTATGTGTTGGGTGTGTGTGTGTTTTTGTGTGGTGTTTTATGTTGTGCTCTCAAAAAAAAAAATGCCCGCCATGGCCAAAGTTGACCCCCATATCGCGGGTGAATTTAAAAAATTATAATTAAAAAAAAAAAATAAAATAAAAATATAAACAGCGTGCATTAACCGTTTGGAATTATATTACACCGAACTTCACTTCCTTTTTTGTATTTGTTCGTAAAGCGTGGGAAAAAAGAGAGTGGGGTGAATAATTCCTTACATTTATCAAATTTGGAACTGTACTTAACGTTTTTTGACGTAGCATCCCCTTTAAATCAGTTTGCGCGCCCGCTGTCCGGACATCAGTAAACCCTCTCAAAACCTTTTAACTGGGAGAGTGCATCTGTTTTCCCTTTTACCACCGTTTTCCTTTTCGCCGCTTTATCTTAGTTTACCCAAAAGCCCATGTTGGCAGCATCTATATTCACTCATTGTAACATTCTTTCATAGTCCCTCTTTGCTAAATTTTTTGTTCGCTGCACTTATCCATATACCATACGCCTCTTTCTTCTTCTCACAGTTTACCATACGCACCCTTTCACCGCCAGGAAAGCTTGTCATTGTATTCC
>NW_023658122.1:0-25135 GCF_015228065.2 Penaeus monodon
TTTATTAAAGATAAAACGATAAAGTATGTAAAACAAAGAAGATTTCCCGGTGTTAAATATGGAAAATGCCTTTTATAATATTTTTTTCTGTTGACCAAGTAATCGGGATATATACCGTACTATATCCGGTTTCAAACCCGCACGAGAGCCCAAGAACAGTTGTAACTTTCAAGGTATTAACAATGTGTGACGTCATAACATGGCTAATTTTGTTTCGAGTGTGTCCTTCCGAGGCCTTGCGATACTGTAACGGCTCCGATGCGAGATTATCAAATGTGTTGAGTATCCAGATCCTGATTTTTATTTGCACTGAGAGCTTGCGGTCTGTCAGGTCTGTATCATCTGCATAACTAAGATTGTTGATTCTACAACCACTGATAACGATTCCCTCCTGACGATCTATATATATATATATAATAGATATATATATATATATAATATATACATTTTTATATAGTAATTAAAATATAATATAGATATATATATATATATAAAAATTATATATATATATAATATAAATATAAAATATATATATAATTATATATAATATTATATATATATAATAGATATATATATTATTATATATATATTATATATAGTATATAGATAATATATAATATATATATATATATATATATATATAATAAGATATATATATATATATATATATATAATATATATATAGATATTATATTATATATATATATATAGATATATATATATATATAATATATATATAGATATATCATACATATATACGTAGATATTATATAGATTAGATAGATAGAGAATAGATAGAGAGCGAATACTAGTACGAGATATTAGATATATTATATATATATATCATAATCAGATATATATTATAAGTAGAGATTATAGATATATATATATGTCGACTATATATATATGTTATATCATATATATTATATTATATATTCTATAATCAAGATATATAGATAGTCTATAATATAGAGTATATATAATAATATTGATGATATTATAAATATATCTATAACTAGTATATAGTTATATCCATTATATACTTATATAAAAATTAGATATATCTATATATATATTATATATATAATAATATATATATATATATATATATATATATACTATATATATAATTATATATATATAAATATATATATATATATATATATATATATTTATATATCTATATATATATATATATATTATATATAAATTACACACACACCACACACACACACACACACACACACACACACACACACACACACACAACACACACACACAAATGCATATACCTATCTCTTTATCTATCTATCTCACATCTTGTAGTTTTTTCAACCGCCCTCCACGACTATACCCATTATCTACTTCCCTCCTCCCCAGCACCCGATTTCTATCCCTCTCTTACGTATTCGTTCCTCTCGTCTCATTCACGCACTCTCGGTTTACAAAAGATTTCTCATGATGTACGGTAAAGACACCACATCTGCGCAGAGAGCATAATACTCTTAACCTTTTTTATCCTTTGCATTTTAAGTTCAGTTAGTGTTTATGTGTTTCTTCGTTTTGTCTCTATTTTCTCTAGAGAAAGAACTTGTTTTACGGCTTTTATTAAAAGCATCGTCAGCAGATTGTTTAAGTATTTTTTTATCAATACTTATAGTTTTTTGTGTGATTTCTTTAAACGGTTCATTCGTTATTGTTATTGCGTTTTCTTCTTGTTGATATATGTTCGTTTTATATAAACCATTACCTGTGCTACACTGTCGTCGCATGAGGTCCATGTAACCATCATGTTTTACTAAATAAAAGGCTCTCAGACCTCTAGTGGGTTCTCTTCGACGGACCTTGGCCTTGTGTGCAAAACTTTGGGTGTTATCACATTACCTATTACTTTGTTTTCTAGTGTTTTAATTGTAGTGGCCAGAGCGCTTACAATTAAAACGCGAAAGCACTGTGGCAATTCGGCAGTTTTACTGCCGGCCCGAGAACAGGGTTGAACTCCCGACCGCCTTAACACACAAAGCTGCCAGTTGTTCGTGCCTCTCCTTTTTTGAGACCATTTTCCGCCATGCACGGCACCTGTATTTATTCGCTTTGCTGCCTTCTCCCCACCTCCCATCACCATCGTGATGGGATCGTGATGTTAACACGTCCGTCCCACCTACAACATAGAGCCTGAGTGCTTTATTCAGATGATCAGTGCTGAAGTGCTACAGTGTACAATCAATAAAAACACGCATGCAAACACGAACAAAGTGCCAGTCGTTGTGGGGAAGTCGGGCACTATCTTTCGCCACTTGCAACAAGCCCATCAAATAGTTGCAATTGTGAGGGGGCAGCAGTCGCCGTCAGCGGGTCTTGCCATACACAAAAAGAAAAAGAACACTAAAAGACAAGCACGTAAACAGCCCACAACCCAACATACGCCCAACAGTTTAAACCATACCAGACATCTACACCCCATCAAACACAAGACCTCCCACGATTCCCCCGAGAACCATAATGCATCCCTCACCTCAGTTCCCAAAAACAACATCACACCTGACATCAACACTTAAAATACAAAGCAATACTACAAGTAGCTTTGATAGCTGCAAATTACAAGAAAAAAGATTGCAAAACACTGGCACGTCCTCCGACAAAGACAAAAACCTCCCTAAGATTGTGTAGTTCCCAGGGGAAATCTTTGAAGACGAAGACCTATAACATACCGGAATATCACTCACAAACAAACACAATCACCGAGGATTAGACCGGCGACCATACACACAACACAGCCCTCTAACTCCACACAACCAGCAACACAATGCCAAACAAGATTTAAGTTTACAACAAAACACTACAAAAAATCAAAAGAAACACAAACGCAAAATGCCACACTACTAAACACGACACAAGAAAAAAGACAAAAAAGACCCACTGTCCACGATGACCACCGACCCTCGTCGTCAACACGACGACCCACCATTCTGGGGGATCCGATATTGGGATAGGCCTCTAAATCAACCTCCTGAGGTGAAGCGGGGGCGATCTCACGCTACCTGCTCACCCTGGGGAGGCAGTCTCTGTTCTCCCTGTCAGGGGTAACCTCGAGGGACAAGGAAGTTCGGTGAATGGTCGGCCGGATTCACCGAGAATTCCACGTCGCCCTCTCCCAGGAGTCCATCACGGACCTCAAGGGGATGCAGCCGAGATCGTCCGCGCCCCCCCTCCCCCCCCTACGGAAGCCGCCTTGCCAGCGGTGGGGGGGCTTGAGGTCCTAATGGATCTGGGAGCCGGACCAGAGGGCTACCCATACTGGAGGGGTCACCAGTGAGGGATGAGACAAAATGGCTTCCTGGGGCACCAAGGCCTATGAGGAGGGATGGTGCACCCACCCATGGTCATTCATCTTGGACCAGGGAAGAAACTCTTCCATTGTGTAGTTTGCCGTGCGTGGATCCCGTATTACCAGAGACAGGAGTCCGGAGTTTGAGCGATGCTGCGCCCTGCAGCTAGCAACACACCTCTGGTTGGTCCTTTATTCTGGTAGACGGGTGCTGATCAAGGGCCCGGTCAAGTCAATCGGCTGGTCAAATATGGCTAGGGTCAAGCAGGCACGATTCAGTCGGGTAGCGATAGTCCCGCGACTGCCATTCAGTGCTGAATAGTGGCTGCGTTATATTTCCTAATTCACCCCTGTGGCTATGGGAGATTTGAACCCCAAAACTATAGCTCCCTTCGTTTGGACTTCATGTGTGGGTGGGGGGGTGAGGAAATGAAGAATTCAAATTGTATGAGTATACAAATTTACAAAGAATCTAGCTCTCTCCATGCGACATACGTCAAGCCCCCGACCATTCCTCTGGAAATCACTTATGTCACTTGGAACCTTTCCAACTTCAAAAGGGCAAGAATGGAATCGTAAATGGTTCCCGGGCTCCAAACCAGGTAAGAAGGGGAAAAAGTCCTCCTCAATCCACTAAGGAAATCTTACCTGGAAATATGAAAACATTTAATATAGTAAAGTACTAGTATAGTGAAGACCATTGGATGGCTGTATCAATCATGGATCTTGATATTTTTCGAAGTACATCGAAAAATTGTTGATGTGATGTCAACGTGATCCTCGCATCACCCCACACGAGATGGTAAGCGAGATAGTTGAGGTTTCGTCACCAGACGAGAGTGACGTCTGCGTGCGATATTCTGACATTCCTGGGGCTCAAGTCATGTTCTCTCACAAAAACCTTAATCAGTGTAAGGGAATTGGTTTTTCCGAGACCTGATGAGGTATTTGAGGAGAAACTGTTAGAGAACTAGAGAAAGAATTTTAAGTAGTGTCAGTAAAACGTTTTAAGAAGAAAGTTGATAGTTTGGAAACAGTCGGACACCAGCTATCTTCTAACTTTTAACCGTTAGTCCTGTTCCCAGAATCGGTTAAGTTACGCATGGTCCACCTGCAGGTAAAGCCATATGTGCCAACCCTATGTGTGATTCACGCCCGGTTATGGCATGGAGCCAACTCTGCCCGGTTTTAAAGAATGGGCAACCAAGAGTATGTGTAAGGTGTGGAAAATGAAGCTTCTTAAAAGCAGTGTAAAAAGGTACAAATTTGAAAAGGAAGTATTGTAATAAGAAGCAAGGAGAAAGTTAGTTTTCCAGAGCAAAGCGACGTGCCGTGTGCTATTGACACAGCCAAAGTAAGTCCTTTGCTTCGGTTCTAGCCCATCCTCCTTCCCACAACCCTGCCTACCAAGGCTTCTTAAACAACACTTTCTGCCCACTTTCTTCTTTAACAATCAGTCGGAAAGTGCTGGACACTGCCTCTGGTTAGTTGTTCCACCAAGAAATGGAGTAGGAGTGAGGGGTTCTATGAGGAGACTCCTCCTCCAAAGTAAGGTCTTTGGAGCCAACATTTAAGGCTCCAGAGGCCTCAACGGTGACAAGCTCCAGCTGCCACCACAAATCCACAGGGGGCCTCTGCTGCTAGCAGAATGCTGAGAGTGAGTAAAGGATCAGGCACGCCCTTTTCCCAGGCAAAGGAATCCTGAGCCTGTGCAAAAGAGCTCCAGCTGCCACAAACATCCACAGGGGGCCCTCTGCTGTAGACAGAATGCACCAGGCAAAGAAATTCCCTGATAACACCTATCAGGGAATACCGTGGAAACTAGCTCAAGGTAAACCAACCGTTAAAAAGGACTCCCAAGATCATGGAAAGGGACAGCCTAAAGGTGTGAGGCAAACTCTTGACCACAGGTGCTGCAAACACCTTTATGGAAGAAATAATTATAAAGAACTAGATACCCCTAATCCCAATGGAACTGTCAGGAATTCAGCAAAAATGGGAAGAACTGCAATAATCTGATAGCTTCATATCATCCATTTGTGTATGTCTACAGAGATTTTGACCCAGAGAAAATCATCGATTTCCCTGAGAGGATTCCAAATTCAAGCCCATATGGGGAACGTTGACAATGGCATCATGGAGGAAGTAGCAGTAAATGAGTACGTCAAGATAATTCCTCAGGGCCATCCACCACAGACAACCACTGCAGGTGAAGGCTGTGAGAATAGCTTTTGACACGACTTACACTGTTGCATCCATCTACTTCCTCCACATATCTCAATATAGAAGATTGGAAGATGTACTCGGGACAGTTGCCACAGCCATTTCTACATGGAGATTTCAATGGTTCGGCATCACCTCTGCGGGAGACACTTTGTGAACCCTCGAGGAAGGGACTTAGAGTCCACCTATGTCTAAGAGTAGATGCAGTTTTATGAACAGTGACACTTTCCACACATTTCCCAAGTCAAACTGGACATTCTCCAATATAGACCTATAAATAGGCTCACCTGATTCACAGTTGGCCGAACTTCAACTTGGCAGGTCATGAAGACTTACAATAGGAAGCGAACCATTTTCCAATATTTTGGAAGAGGTGAATGTAGTTCCAGTCAATGGAGTGCAGAGATGCGACTTGAAACATGCAGACTGAATCTTTCTAGATCAATGCCAGTATTGAGGATCTGTAATGATTTCCAGTGTGTTCAAGATGCTGTTAATCACTTCACACCCACGAATTCACTTGCAGCAGGAAGCATCCATCCCAAAAAGTAGCGGACAGGATCGTCGATCTCAGTACCTGCGGGTCTGATGATTGCCAAACAAGCTGTCAGAGCAAGGAAAACTGCAGTAAGGCAGTTGAAAACGAAGACCCAGCATTGTAACCTTGATCAGTTACAAAAGATCCGAGCAAGCCAGGCGCATGCTAAAGGAGGCTAGTACGGACGTGGGAGACAGTATGTCTCCTCGATTAACTCTGGAACCCCCTTAGACATGGGTGTGAGACAAGGTGCGTACAGATTGCTGGAAAGAGCACATCCCACTATACAAACTGCTCTGAAAGATAGATGGCCATAATCATCACAGACAAAAAAGATATGCTAATGAGAAGCGAAAGCCATGGCAGAGATTCCTCTGGAGCATCTTACACTGCTCGATCTCCACCTTCGTGCTGAAACAGGAACAACACCAAGGTCGTCTTCAGTAGGACGCAGCAGAATTCCATACAATTTGCCATTTTGCGCAGGGATGGACTCGCTTGCAGCTTGCCGTAAGATTGCCCCAGGAAGTGACGATATTCAATATCAAATGATATCTCACTACCGTGAGATAGCTCCCAGAAAAGTTCCTAGTTGACCTATCAATAGGGATCTATTAGGGAGGGCACAGTGCCATCCACATGGAAAGAGGCTATAATCATCTGTTCCTAAACCTGGCAAAGATGCTTCCGCACCAGGAAATACAGACCAATTTCTTCCACCAGCTGCATCTGCAAGCTGATGGAGAAATTGGATCAACTTCAGGTTGACAGGCTGATAGAAAAAGAAACTGTTGACCCCATATCAATATGGACTTTAGAAAATTGAGATCGACCACAGAATGCATTGTGAGGATGCGAAAAATAGCTATACAGAAGTCCTTCGCACAGAGACGTCACAGTGGGCAGTCTTTTTGACCTTGCAAAGGCTACGATACAACTTGGAAGCATGGCATACTCATGAAGCTGTATGACATTTGTTAAGAGGAGCATTACCTACCTTCATATAAAGCTTCCTTGCTAAACAAGGAAATTTAGAGTTCGGGTGGGAAACAGTTTCTCTAACCTGGAAGACCAGCTGGAAGGGGTCCCACAAGGGGTGTCTTAAGTGTGACCCTGTTTTGCATGCTATAAAGGTTGTTCTAAGTTCTGTCTCAGGTAATCGGAGTGGATGAACTTCACTGTACTGCTCAGGAGGAAGCTTACAGCTGTGCAAGGACCACATGCAGGCTGCATCAAATCAGGGTGTACAGTGGACAACATATCATGGGTTCAAATTTTCCACAAGCAAGACCACGGCTATACATTTCCACAAACGAGGAAAAATTCCATCCTTCCCTCGATTTAGGAGGCAAACCACACTGCAATTTGTCCAAGAGGTGAAGTACGTGGGTCTAATTTTTGAACAAGGCTTACATGGGTGCCTCACCTCAAACAGTTGAAATAAAAAAAAGCTTTGGCTACAAAGCACTTTAGTATTTTGCGGGTTCTTTCACATCTATCCTGGGGTGCAGACCACAAACTAATACTACGGCTTTAACCGAGGCGCTTATCGTATGTAAGCTTGATTATGGATGTGAAGCTATTCATCTGCAACTCCAACTGTTCTAGGATGTTAGAATCGGTTCATAATGAAGCTCTCAGAATCTGTTACTGGGGCTTTCAGTTCTTCACCTGTGGAGTCCTGTATGCTGAGCGTGGGAACCACCTGTCTTTCATTACACGAGAAACATGAACCTGATTTACTCCACGAGACTACAAAAGGATCCAGGACTCCTACATCAAGGATTGGTGTTTCAACCCCCTGAAGATAGCCCGATCTATGGTAGGAGAATGAGGAATCTGTATGGAGATCTTAATTTGAGTCTACTAAGTGCTGGCTGTTGGAATGCCCCAATTTCGCCTTGGACTAATCAAGTTGAGCTGATAGTCGGGAATTGGGAAAGGGGAGAGATCCGAAGCAGAAGTCCTAGAGAAATTTCTCAGCACATTTCTAACTATACCGGGCTCAGCATGCAATTTATACAGATGGTTCGAAATCTGAAATGGCGTGGTTTGCAGCAGTGAGCAGAGGACGATGCATCTGGCGTCTTCTTCGCAGCCTCGATCTTTCATGCAGAGTACATGCCATCTACAGCAGTTAAGATGACTAGAGATCTACGACCTTTCTGTTGTGATATTATTGTGACTCTCGTAGTGACTTACAAGCAACAAGAGCCTTAAACTCATCACATCCATAGTGAGGGAGGTTCAAGATTGGCTTGCACTGAGTCAACAACGTAAAAAGATAACTCTATGTTGGGGGCAGCGCAGTTAGGTATCAGGGGGAATGAGCGAGCTGTCAGAAGGCAAAGGCAGCTGCCGATCAGCTTGTGATGCTCGTTTTACTCTCCCACACAACGACTGAAAAACCCAAGCATCAGAAGTTGTCTTCATGATAAATGGAGGAACAATGGAGCATACCTCCAGAAACACGCGAGCCATTCTCGAGATGACCTTGGCAGTTGAGGCGACTAGCATCCATCCCAACCGAAAAGTGGAAGTGTATTAAACAGAATAAGAATTGGGCACACAAGACTGACTCCATGGGCACAATGATGGCTAAAAATGAAGCACTTTGTGAAGGATGCCAAGAGCCATTAAAACGATCGACATGAGTGAAAGATGTGCAACATTTCCAGACCAAAGAGTATGTACTTGCCTCCCCCATATACAATGAAAATGTATTGGTGGAGATTTTGAAATAGAGGGTCTATCGTTTCTTAAGGAGACTAATATTTCAATAAAATTTAATTATGCATAATGTTTATGCAATAATTTATGCACGTAGAGCATAATATTTATGCTTTGATTTTAATCTGTTTATTATTATTGTAGAATATGTATTGATAGATTTTAAAGTTTTTAAACATTTTAATATTTCTAGTTAACAAGGTATCGCCGCATGACCTTAGCTGTGATTGCTGGCAGATAATTTTAACTAATCAATAATCTAACCTGGAAGACCAGCTGGAAGGGGATCCACAAGGAGGTCTTAAGTGTGACCTGTTTGCATGGCTATAAAGGTTGTTCCCAGGTCTGTTCATGTAATCTGTATGTGGATGACTTTACACTGTACTGCTCAGGAGGAAGTACAGGATGTGAAAGGACACATGGAGGCTGCAATAAATCAGGTTGTACAGTGGGCAACATATCATGGGTTCAAAATTTTCTCCCAAGCAAGGACCATGGACTTACATTTTCCAACAAAAACGAGGAAAATTCCACCCTTCCCTCTACTTAAGAAGCAAACTCACTGCAATTGTCCAAGAGGTGAAGTACTTGGCTAATTTTTGACTCAAGGGACTACGATGGGTGCCTCACATCAAACAGTTAAAAGTGAAGGACTACAAAAGCGCTATGTATTGTGCGGGTTCTTTCACATTATCCATGGGGTTGCAGACTGCATCAACGCTTCTTACGGCTTTACGAGCGCTTATTCGTAGTAAGCTTTGTTATGGCTGTGAGTGTATTCTTCTGCAACACAATGTTTCTCCGGTTGTTGGACTCGGTCATAAGAAGCTTCAGAATCTGTACTGGGGCTTTCAGGTTTCTTCACATGTTAGAATCCCTTGTATGTGCAGAGTGAGAACCGTACCTCTTTCATTAACACCGGGACTACATGAACCTGATACTACAACAACGAATACAAAAGGATTCAGGGATCTTCCTCCATCAAGATTGGTTTTCAACCCCCCCTGAGGATAGCCGATCCTATGGTAGAGAAAGAGGAATTCTTGTGGAAGATCTGAATGAGCTCACTAAGGTTCTGGCTGTTGGAATGCCCCAATACCCCCCTTGGATATCAAGCGAGCTGGATTTGGTTCGGAATTGGGAAAGGGGAGAAATCAGAAGCAGAAGTCAAAGAGAATTTCGTCAGATATTTCTAGTACCAAGGATCAGAGGCAAAATATACAGGTTAGGTTCGAAATCTGAAAAATGGTGTGGGCTTTGCGAGCATATGAGCAGAAGGAAGACTGCATCTGGCAGTCTTTCTCTAGCAGCCTCGATCTTGACTGCCGATTACATGCCATCCTTGCAGCATTTAAGATGACTAGAGATCTTACGCACCATTCTATTTAGCTATATGTGACTCTCGTAGTGATTTGCAAGCCATCCGAGACTTGTGAACACTCATCAATTCAGTAGTGAGGGGAAGGTTCAAGATTGGCAGTGCACCTGATGTCAAACACGCAAAAGATAACTCTGTGTTGGGTCAGCGCATGTTGGTATCAGTGGGAATGAGCGAGTTGATCAGAAGGCTAAGGCAGCTGCTGCTCAGCCTTGTGATGCTCGTTTTACTCCCTCACACACCGACTGCAATTTCGCATAAGGAGTTTCATTCGCAATCAAATGGAAGGAACAATGGAGCATACCTCCAGAAAACCGAAATGCGAGGAGATTAAGAGATGAGCCTTGCAGTTGGGTGACTAGCATCCACCCCTACGAAAAGTGGAAGTATTGCTAAACAAGGATAAGACTCAGGCACACAAGACTGACTCATGCGGTTAATACAGATGATAGATAAAAGCAAGGCACTGTGTGAAGGGATGGCAAGAGCATTAAACGATTCGCACATGTGTAGTGGAAAGCGGTGCAATTCTCAGACCAAAGCTGTATGTAATTGTCACGCCCCCATTATACATTGAAAATGTATTGGGGAGGATTGTGACATAGAGGGTCTATGAGTTTCCGTAAGGAGACTAATATTTTCAAAATAAAAATTTAATTATGCATAATGTTTATGCAATATTTTTATATACTAAAGACATAGATTTAGCTTGATTTTTTATTTGTTTATTGTTATTTGTGAAAATAGTATTCATAGATTTTTAAAGTTTAAATATATAATATTTCATAAATTTAACAAGGCATTCGCGGCTAATGACCTTAGCTGTTGACGCGGCAGAATAATTTGAAACTCAATCAATCAATCGTCGCGCCCTCGGTTCCCGGGGATCAGAAAACGCCAGGCAAAAGTGCGTTTGCATCAGCCTGACCTACTCTAAGTGGCGTGGCGACACTCATAGATGTGCGCCTCCCACGCCAAACGGCACCTTGTTCAAAGCCCTTACACACCCAACCTTCACACACACAAAACTCACACTCACACAATAAAACGCTCACAAGCCACAGTGTCAATCAGAAAAAGCACCCAGAGGATCTAGTGCTATGGGCTGGGGAGGACGGATTGTGTCGTCCTCACGATCACACGAGAAATGTTCTGTGCCGTCTCCCTGGACGCAGGAGGCTATGTAAACAACAAACTTACAAACCCTCGTGTTTCGGTTTGTTCGTCGGATAGTCCACCTTCTTCAGGAGAAGGAGGGCGGCCCTGCCGCGATTGTCTTATCGCGCGGACCGAGCGGATGAACACAGGGGCCAGTTTCCGGCTGGCAGCCATCATCTTTTCCTTGTTGTAGTCTATACGTCCTTCACATCTTCACTCTCCTCCTTCCCCTTGTTTTGTTACGTTTTATTTAATGTTAAAATAAGGCTAAGTCGATATGCGAGCTTGCCTCGCGACCGGGTCGATGCCATGCCAGGGGAGCCAGCCACTGTGCTCGAACTAATGCCGAAAAAAACTCGCTCATGTGTGTCAGATGTGCTGGACTCGGAGGACTAGCCCTTACCCACCAACTGGTGCCCCAGCCACAGCAGTGGCTGTCCCAGGCGACAATTGCAACTTCTCGCGCCTGGGCGGGGACGCGAACCGCCGACCCTTCGGATGAGAGGCCGGACACGTACCACTGTACTAGCCCGGAGGCTAATTTAAACTCTTCGTGAGAATTTGCGAACTGCACCCTGCCATGATGTAGCTCCTTGGTAATAAGGGAGGACAAACGCGAGAGCGGGGGAGATGTCATGGACAGGTTGAGTAACCAAATGTTGTGAGATCGCAGGAGCACATACTCCCTGGAAGTCCCTGCCGCCGGGACAGGGAGGACTGGCGGGCAAGGAGATAGCCCTGATTAGCGATCTCAAATCGTTACTTCAACCTGCAGCCTCATGGTTAGCCGAGGTATCACCGTTTGTCATGGGCGAAAGTCTGTCACCGGTGGAGCCCTCCGATGGCGCCGGACAGGCCGCCTTTACAACGCTTCCAACCTCCCTCGGTAGCCGAGTGCTTCCGCAGACAGCTGGGCACGCCGATCCGTGGAATTTGCTCATGTGAGCCGAGTGCCTGCTATGACAGGGCAACGCAAACCACCAGATGCTGCCGGACCCTCCTTACCGACCTTGTGCTTCCTCTCCTCTTCCAGTCAGCTATGCCCCCAACTTTTACCCAGCATGTTGGGGTTATGCCCGACATCTTTTCTCTCTTACTAAATCATCTTTCAATACCCCCATAATCCTGCCCTTTCCCAACTTCTTTCCCCCCCGGTAACGGGCTTTTCTTGAACTTTACCTTACCTACCATAAATAAACAAAGAAAGACTATCCGGTATAAGCAAGCAGGACTGGAGTCGATTTAAAATCCCAAATTAAATGATAAAAAAATCAAGCATTGATCTGATGGGTCAATTTCCCAAACAATAGATGAACATTAGAATTACATCACCTCAACTTGCGAGCACCCATCCCACTGTGTCAGAAAACTCGCATATCATTTAACCACTCAGAAAGTGACTAAAACATGCCTGACCTATTTTCGAAGTAGTTTTGACTCACACAATTTAAATAGATTAAAACCATGTTCGATGATGAGTTATCGATTCTAAGACACGTTATCGATAGGTTCTTGATAACGACCGACAAAAAGTATTGGAAAAATGTGCTAAAAAGTAGAATGTAACAGATTCCATCTATGGGTAATTTTGACAAAAATTCACAAGGTAGTACCACTAACTCCCATTTCTCCCAACCTTCATCACAGTTAACGTAAAAGTTTCAGGATATTAACAAATTTTTTGAAGGACACTGGGCCAAAGTTTTCTATACTCACCCTCCTCATCCCCTGTTCACTGACAGAATTCAAGAAATTGATACATGGAGTCAAGAGTTAATATCATCTAGATAGGAGGACGACACCACGGCCAAAACTCATAGCACCCATCTAGGTGAGGAAGTAAAAGAGGAAAATAAAAGACGGTTTCCTAGTAAGGCCAGGCTCTCACAGATCGGATGCAACGCTCTAATGCACCTTCCTGACAATTTATACAATCTGGACTGACCTTTACAACGCCCTCTCGCTACCGGATATTCCCTCTCCCTTTCAGACTGCCCTCATTCTTAAGCCACAAAAAGACCTGACTGACCCAAAGAGTTACCGCCCTATTATTCTAAAGACTATTCTTGTCACAAAAGATGTTGAGTGAGCCTTTGACACGGTCTGGCATGCTGGCCTCAAGCTATGCACAAAATTTAACTTTACACCTTTGAATCAAAATTTGCTCTCTTTCTTGATGACCACAGATTAAAATTTAAAATTCTTAAAAGTAGTAAAGCAAGCTGGAGACCAGCAGGGCAGCATACTCAGCCCAAACACTCTATACACAAAGGACCTTCCAGACCCCACACACACAGACTCACTCACTATCCTCTATGCTAACGACTGTATGCACTTAACTCGACACAATGTGCTTTCACGTGTCGTTCAGTGCATCAATAACGAACTTGACATCGTCTCGAGACTGGCTTATCAAGAATAATGCGACAAAAAAACAAAAAGTCTCTTTGTAAGACCACACAAAAACTTCCTCCCGATGACAACATTTTACCCTCAACACTTTTCGAGAGACTACAAGCAACTCTACTAAGTCAGATCCTCGTTGTAATCCGTTGGTTAACTTATGGATACATACTTTCAATTTCAATCTGCCGCCTTGGCAAGAAAAACCTTACATTCGCTTAGTATCGATGCCGCCCCACGTACGAAACTGCAAATCTATACAAAATGCTGATGTTAAACCTCTCCTCACACCACTTGCACTCACACAAACGCTACACTAACAAGCGCAAACTCCAGCTGTAGAATAAAGCACTCAGATGGATGATATGATAAATGGGATCGATTTATTACACTCTGAACTCCACCAAGGAAACTTCTCTGCTTCCTCGTAACATGAGTGCGTAGGTGGTCTGTAAACAGCACCAACACACTCTGTGCTTGGGCAGGTGACCGTCTAGATGGATAGACTCAAGACCATCTTTCCTTCTGGACAGAGATCGGATTAAGCCATGATCTTTTGTCTTTGGTATGGGACGCAGGAAGTGGATGCAGGCTTTTTAGGCTTTGGCCGCATCACTTTGAAGCCACCTCCTTACTCCGTCACTGCACGGCAGCAGTTTCAGAGTATGACAGATGTCAGCTTTATACTGTCGCTGAGGGCCATGGTGTTCCCTGACGGAGCCATTCTCCGTGAAAGCATGAGCTGGGCAACACCTGAGATCTCAGTCTCGACTGAGAAGTTTAGGCAGGCCATTAAGAGACTTCCCCCAAAATCAAATACCCGCAAGCTCCTGTTATGCCAAGCAATTAGGATAGGATCTGATTGTGCTGACTGTAGACAGATGCCAGTTAAATGCCAAGTTGAGTGGCGGTTACACACAAAATACTTGTAATAGCATTATCATTGTCATCAACAAGCATTGTATTTATTAAATGTAGCCGAGGGGAATTGAACAAAAATGTAGAATAACATAGTTATTTAGGGGCATGCTAAGATAAACCTGCTCTATATAGTGGTAATTAGTAAAAAAGTAAAAAAAGTTTAAATTAAAAAAGGGCCAGGTGTTCCCTGCAAACGGAGCATCTCCAGTGAAAGCATGATTTTTGGCAACACCATGGAGATCTCAGTCTCACTGAGCAATGTTTAGGCGAGCCATGTAAGAGACTCCCCCAAACATACCTGTCAATCTATCATGTTATTACCCAAGCAATGGCATAGGAATGATATGGGCTCTGTAGACAGATGCCAGTTAACAGGCCAAGTGGTGGCGGTAACACGAAATAGTAATAGTATTATGCATTTCAGAACCCTATATTTTTTAAATGTAGCCAAGGGAAGTGAACAAAAATGTAGAATAAATAGTTATTAGGGGCATGCTAAGCTATAACCTGCTCTATATAGGTGTAATAGTAAAAAGTAAAAAAAATTAGATGTGCGCAAGGGAGTCACCTCTACACCATCTTCTAAAAAACGCTCCTGTCAGGGATACCAATACCAATATATATATATATATATATATATATATAATAATATATATAATATATATATATATATATATAAAATATACACTCACAAAAAAATACTTACATACATATACACACCTATGTGCATATATATATATATATATATATATATATATATAATAATATATATTATATATATATATATAATATATATATATAATATATATATATATATATTATATATTATAATTTATTAGTTTATTTTCCCCCTTGGTTCCTTGTCCCCCTTCAACATTGCCTTTTTCAGACTTTGTCCCCTGTTATTATTCCCCTTTCCTCTTTCCTCGCCGTCACTAATACGAGCAAATGGAATTACACAGGTTGTGAATAAGAACTTAGAGAAGCCATACCATTTGGTTTACACTCTATTAAGAAAGAAGTTTCCTCCGAATCCAAACCCGTCAACCAACTGGGTTTGAAGGTCTCCTGGACATATGAACAATTATTAGATCTTTTTTATGTGCTTATCATTATTGTTATTATTATTATTGTTATTATTATTATTATATTATTATTTATCATATTTTATAAGTATAGTTTCACACACACACACACACACACACACATACACACAAAACACACACACACACACACACACACAAACACGCACACACACACCACCCACACCACACACACACACAACACACACACACACCACATGTATTTAGCAAAGAAGGAAAAAGGCAATGGTTAAAGGGACGAGGCAACCATTGGGGAAATTAGGCGAGAGGAAAGGCGAATGGATGAGTAAATCATTTTCGGATTAAGTGACACAGCCTAGAGGCCTTTGGGGTAATTTCATAAGGGGCTAATGGAAGAGAGGGCAGGCGCGGAGAGACACAGCGCTGGCCTGCCGTCGTGCGTTTTTTTGTCTGCCGGTGCCTCAGCTTCTCCCTGTCTCTGGCTTCCCTTGATGCGATTCTATTCACAAAGACGGATATATATGCATGTGTGTGTGTGTGGTATCTGTGTTTAAAATATTTCATAAACACACACACACACCACACACACATACATACATACATACATACATACTAAAATACATACATACTACATACATACATACATAAAACATACATAAATACATACATATCATACATACATACAGACATACATACAAAACATACATGCATGCATGCATACATCCACACACACACACACACACCACACACACACACACTCACACACACCCCACACACACACACACATATATATATAATATATATATATATAATAAAATATATATAATATATATATATACATACACATAAATACATAAAACATACATAAATACACACATACACACATACATACATACATATATATATAATACATATATATATATATATATATATATATATATATATAAAATATATATATATATATATATATAATATTAAAATGCATACATACACACACCCCAACACACACACACAACACACACACACACACACACACAACACAAAACATACACACACACACACACAAACACACATTTATATAATATTTTAAAATTAATATTATATATATATATAATATATATATATTATAAAAACATATACATCTATCTATCTATATATCTATATATACATGCATATATGTGTTTGTATATATATATATATATATATATATATATATATATATATATATATATATATATATCTATATATATATTTTTTTTTTTTTTTTTTTTTTTTTTTTTTTTTTTTTTTTCGCATGTATGAATGTATGTATGTATCTATCTGTTGTGTGGTGTGTTTTGGTGTGTATGTGGTGTGTGTGGGGTGTGTGTGGGGTATGTGTGTTGTGTGTGTGTGTGTGTGTGTGTGGTGTGGGGTGTGTGTGTGTGTACATAATACGTACAAACATACATAAGTAGTTGTAGGATGGCCCACCGTACATACATGAGTGGGGAAAACAGGAAGTGGGTTCAGGGGACCATCGGAACCGCAATTGATTAACGTAACCAATGACCGAAACCCCGGAAATGATTTACGTAAATCAATGACCGAAAACCAGAATCTTTAAACCCATTTAAGGATGGCTAGCAGTACACCAGACTACCTTACGGTCGTTTATGGCTCATCATAGTAGAAAGTAGGCAAAATTTTAAAGTCATTATCATAATCAATGATCGGAACGGGAAATCATTAACCGACTCTAATGATATCTAACAGGCACCCCCTTCTCTCCAATACAGGCACTGGACAAAACGACTCACCTTCGCATCACAACAAGAAGTAGGTTAAATGACCACTGAATGTATTTAACATAATCAGTGACCGTTACCGTAACTGGAATCATTAACCATATTAATGATGTCTAAACACACAAACACACCTGGAGGACCTTCCCCTCCCCTCCCCTCCCCCCCCTCTGAAACAATATGCCTGGTACCCCAGATGATCCCCCCCATCCCACCCCATCAGCCCCCTCTCCCATACCCTCCCACCCCCCCACCGCAATATTCGTCACGTTTTACCTGGATCGATAATTGACCCTGTTACATATGAGTGATCACCCCTCCTAATGAATGATCCAAACCCGTGCCATGTCACGATGACCCCCTCCATCAGCCCCCTTCCCCTCCCACCCCACAATATTCATTGTGTTTTAACTTATACCTAGGTCGATAATTGACCTTGTTACAGACCAGTGACAACCCCTCCTAATTAATCATAATCCATAAATGTCCCTCTAATGATGCCTAACACGCATACCTGAAGGGTCTTCCCCCCCCCCCTCCTCTCCAAAGTCAGAAAAAGCATAAGAGGACGAAGTAGCACCACAAACAAACAACATCACCCAGCTGCTGACATAGGCAAAGGGCCTGATACCAGGTGCTACAAATGACCCCCGCCCCAATCGCAATACAAAATTCATCATGTTTGAACTTGCAACTGATTCGACAAATGACTGTTTTTACAGACAAGTGATCACCCCCTCATAATCAATAACAAATACCGCGGAAGAGAAAGAACCCTACTACCCCTACCAAACAGGCCAACCGCAGGACGGGTAGAAGTCAGGCCAGGTAATGACGAAATTCAAGGTGTTGATCCGAGAACCCTCCTTTCTCCCTACTGCCCCTGCCCCACATTCCTCCATACCCATTACAAAACTAATATTTAGAAAAAGGAGAAGCAAACAAACAAATCACCAAACACAAGCCCCTGCCTAAGGAGATAACACAGCCCTGCACTGAAGTGTTTCAGGTGATGATCATACCTATTGCTAATGAACGTGACATGATCAATAACCGTGACATGGAGAGGGAGTTCCCCTTTCTCTCCCATACCTCACCCCTACCTCTCACCCAGACGCAGTGTGCTCACCCCCCGGACCGTCGAAAGAGGGTAAAATGGTTATTCTCAGCTGGGTTCGGGATGCGGTATGGGTTAAGGATATTAATCTGAAAGGGATCATGGGTATTGATCTAATAGTTACATTTAGCCTTCCGACATGACTTGACACATAGCTTACCTTAAATCGCTAAAGCATTCCAATGATAAGAATTCATTGCAGCCAAAGGAATTTTTAAAATTCGTTACTTTAAAAGTCTTTACATTGTCTTCAAATATACCTTTAGTACAAACAAACAACACAAACACAAATCAAAATAACATATAACAAACAATAACAATGATTATTATTACTTTCAAGCTTATGCAAACCGCATCCGAACAGGCGAGAACACAAATAAAAGAAAAATAACAGGCTTAAATTTTCTGTGTAAATGTAAATGCCATAACCCCTATCTCGTATGTTTTGAAAATTCCAGGCTTATAAAAGCAGGTTATTCAACAGGTTAATTACCTAATAGATTGAAAAGTCGCCGGTTTTAATCAATTTAGAGAGAATTAGTAGGGTTTTCAAGTATCTGCGCGGGTTCGATTCCCCTTCATATTTCCTCCGGAACAGTTAATTATTACCAACTTGGGGTCATCATCTGTCCCCACGTGTCGACTCAATAATGTTTTGCTAATTAACCTCAGGGGCAATACAATGTTCCTACCTCATGTCACAATTTTCAAACAATCTCCAATGCAAATTAGGGAATGTGTTTAGTTTTCCCTTTTACTATATGTATAACATATGCAGAACGGGAGTATCCGTACAGGGAGAGGTTGCATATCAATACCGTGCATCCCCTTCTGATATAAAAAGACCAGTGCAAACATCAATTATGGACCCCCCCGTTTTATGTTGATATAAGAAAAAGATGAATTAGCACAAAAAGGGTGGACTAGCTTTTTCAGTAATTTAAACTTTGCCCTACGAAATTTGTCCATAATACCTGCCTACAAGTTTATAGGAAAAAAAGAACAATGCAACCATACAATATTGTTGGTTCTGCAGTTTCATTTATCTAGCAAGTATATTTTTTGTCTCCTACAAGAAAAGAAGATTTTGCAAAAGGACACAAATAACCTACGAGAGGTATGTTATTGGAAAAGGGTTGGGAAAAAAAAAAAAAATTTTGCCTCATAATAAAAGAGGGAAAAACTTCCTTTTCCCTAATTTTGGAAAGAGAATTGCCCTTTTTATTCAAAAACAAAGGTAGTATATGAAGTATATGTATAATGACCAGAGCAGTTTTTCAGAACCTGGGATATATATGGCAAAATTTTTTAAAACGTTTTTCGTATTTCTGACATCCCCCAACAAAAGCCAATGTGTTCATCCATGGCCTCCAGAGTCTTATTTATCTAAAGATGTCCACCTAAACTCTGATGATGCCCGGGCATACGAAAAGACCGCAGACAGGCGTCTGCGAATACCCCTACTCGTCCCAACATACTAAGGATATTAATGGGCAGGCGAAGTTTAGGAAGAGGCAGAAATAGAGCGACGCCAGGAGGTTTTTTCTCGCCTACTTGCGTGGGAAAAACTGCATAGTTAATGAATATCTACCACGGAAATCGCACCTTCAGTCATTTGACAAAATAAAATCCCCCTGTTCTAGATAGGTAGAATGTTCTAGAACGGCTTGCCTCTGTTGCTGGTTCTCGTAGCACATCTTTCTACACACCTGTTTTGTTCCGCTAGCTCACTACCCGCCCTCCCTATCAAACATGTCATAGCTTGTTGGCGGGGCCTCTTCCCTTCCCCCTACACACGCTCCTCCCTCCTCGTCCCTCGACTAAAACGTGATGCTGTATTTACCCTGAGGAAGTAAAATTTAGTGATCATAATAATAAATGTAGCTATAAACATGACTTCACACGGACACTAAATATGTAGGACAGGGTTTGACTTAGAATTAGTGATGCTTATAGCCATATCAAGCTTGGGAAATTCCTTGTGAAGAAAAATTGGTAGTATAAAAAAAAAAATAAATAACTCGTATTGACTGCAATACACAATAAACTCTGGAAGATTAAAAACGTGTGTCGCAATCATTTATCAGAATCGAATCTCCCACAGATTCCCAAACTTAAGTAATTCTATCATTCATTCAAGTTTTACTTCTCGCTTTCCCTCGCCATTATTTTTCCTATACGCAGACAGATATACGATGATAGCAGGAGACGACTTGCTGTCTTTCCGGAAACGTCACCTCTTCGGTTACGGAAATCTCCTCTGTCGAAAAAGGGGCATGCAGATTCTGATAGCTTATAAATACTAACGACCGCATCTGAGTCATTACATACTTATATTTTATCAAATTATTCTCAAATGACAAAATATGCTCCAATTATAGTATCAATATATATACTTTTTGTATAAAATTACCATATAGCCTTGCTAATAAACGTGAAATAAATAGATAAATACCTAACACTGTTAACATACTTTGTCTCAGAAATATGGTTTATTGATCGATTTATTGATTAATTAAAATTACCTGCCGGTCTACGCTAAAGGTCATTATCGCAAATACCATTTGGTCTAAAATGTAAAATTAACGAAATATTAAAGATAATCATAAAAAAAAGCTTCTGATATGTAAGATAGATAATAATAATATTATATGAAAATCAAAACAGAATTGTGCTTTAAAAGTATAAAATTAAAAATTTTGTTTAAAATATTAGTTCCCCTTTCGGGAAAATGTCATTTATAACTTTTATAATTGTTCTTGCTTGGACAAAAACACAGCAATTAACCTAAAGCAGGGATTTTTGACCATGGGTACTGTCTTCGAATATCGAGGTTTTTATAAACATACATTAACCTTTTATTAAGAAACTAAAATACCTAAAGGTATTTAACTTATTTTGTCTGAAATTATTTTTACTAAATCTTGTATTGCAATCTTTCAACAGATAAACTAACTATGTCATCGCCTACCTCCTTCGTCGGGTAACCTATTAAGACCGCCAGTTAGGCAGGGGAGATTGTAAGTCGCCCACTTCCGCATGCGTCCTTCGCCATCGTGACTGTGGACTGAGTGTTTTTTCCACTCAGTCAATTCATACAAAACAAGATAGTATTTCAGTAATCAAAATACATGTTACTTTTCGCTGAAAGTGTTTCAAAAAGTTTGAAATGCAAAACTCTAATTCTAAATCGCTACGCATACTAGTAGTCAAACAACTGAAAATGGTCAGCATCTCTATTTATCAAGACGCATACATGCTTACAATGATGAAACCCTTATATATACACTGTATTCCTAATGTGATTTTGCATATAGTTAATGTTCTATAATAAAGGTTATAACGGAACATTTTTTCTTCTGAATCAGTGTTTGGATCTGACGAAAAGATACTGAACTTTATTTATTCAAAAAGCTGCTACTAGAGGCCGTGGTGGGGCGAGTGGTTAGAGCATCGGACTCAGACTGTCACGACCCGGGCAATCTGAGTTCGAGGGTTCGAGTCACCGGCCGGCGCGTTGTTCCCTTGGGCAAGGACTTCACCTCGATTGCCTACATAGCCACGGGTGGGCAAGCCAGCCCAAGTCAGTGCCGGTCCCAGACCCGGGTAAGTAGAGATGATGACTCGATAAAAACACCTGCAGAAAGCACGGCAAAAACCACCGCTCTAAATTGCCAAAAATGATGGAAATCCATGATCGCCACGTCCTTGTGGGACAGGGCATTTTAAAAGCCGCGGTGGCCGAGGGGTTTAGAGCATCGGACTCAAGACTGTCACGACGGCAATCTGAGTTCGAGGGTTCGAGTCCCCGGGCCGGCGCGTTGTTCCCTTGGCAAGGAACTTCACCTCGATTGCCTACCTAGCCACGGGGTGGCCAACCCACCCCAAGTCAGTGCTGGACCGAAGCCCGGATAAAATAGAATGATTACCTAAAAAAAAAAAAAGGTGCACCGGCACTCTCCATGGAAAGGAACTGGGGACCCTACCACATACTCACTCCAAAGAGCTCACAACAGGGAAAACTACAATCAAGTATCATGCTGTGATCACGGCGGCTCAAACATGAACCTACCGTTAAAAAGAAGAGAGCTGCTTCTAGATATTTAAAATACGATTAGTTGCCAATCTCTCGCCGAATTTGAAATTTCTCTTTCTTCCCAGCTGCCATACGTAGCTTTTTATAGAAAGCAGCGTTTATAAGTGTAAAAAATTGCAAGCTATAATCATTTGGGGAAAACAAAAAAACGGGGGCCCACTGTTTCCATTTCAGTAATCAAATAATTCGAAGAAATCGTGTATGAAGAAATACTCTTTAAAGCCAACAATATTTAATACATTTAATACATAAAAACAAGAAATATGTTTTTGTAAACTTGTCAAGAGATATAAACTTTGACTTTGCAAAGATAATAAATATGCAAATTTAATGACACCTACATGAATTGACAAAAGACAAAATAAAAATTACAAAAAATGACATAAAAGTAGAGAGCAACATATACCCCACTCCCTCAGGATAAATTTTGAAAACATTTAAGATATTAGATTCCATAGAACGTCCTTAATGGAAGTAAGGTTGAAATGTGGTTACAGATGAGTACTACGTATTAACTGGACAGACAAAGAAAAACGAATGATGAAGTGCTGAGAAAAATAAATTGTAAAGACCGGCTGCTGGACATCTTGAACAAAAGGAAACTAAAGTTTATTTGTCATGTGATGAGAAGTAAAAGTATTGAGAAAAACTTTCTGACAGGGATGGTGATAGGAAACAGAGGAAGAGGCAAACCAAAGACAAGACTGAGCGACAACTCAAAGATATTTGCGGGCTGTGGATGGTACAAGGGAAAGGGAAAAGCGCAAGATCATGTTGAGTGGCGAAGGATGGTGGAGAGGTATGACCTAACAAAAGTATAGAGCAACATATACCCACTCCCTCAGGATAAATGTGAAAACAATTAAGATATTAGATATCATAGACCATCCTTAATGAAAGTAAGATTATTTCCCTTCCTTAAAACCACCTAACTTTTTAGTTGCTCGAGTTGAAACAAGCTAACGTGAATTTACTTGCTCAGCTGTTCGAATTTTGGTTGCGTCTCCATAGTACGCCATGGCTTTAGGAATATTGAGAGCGAAACCATTATCAGAATTTAGCACAAGATAAAAGTGTATTCGTGATGAACAAAAAGAATCAAACATATATTTTTGTAGCTCATCAAGTATATAATTGTGCACACCACCATACGCACACCAGGCTCACACCACATGCGCGCGAGCGCACACACATATGCATGCACACACCAATGGTAAAGCATCTTTATTTCTCCATACCCATAATGCTGTTTTGGTTCGTGTAAAGTTCTATGATAAGAAATAAGCACTTGCTAACTTCTCAGCGAACATAGAAAATACATAGATGTTTGAAGTATGAGGCGTCTTTTATATTCAAGAAATATGCAAAAAAATCATTGTTAATTGTAGTCTTCAAATAAAGGGGGAATGCCGCCTTACCTCCATAAAACTTTGCCATTTCGATAAACAATTCCAAATATCGCATTTGAAAAACTTCCCCTACAAAGCCAGTGATATTTAATACTGCATGTTTGCAACCACTTATTAAAAGAAAAAAGAAGAAAAAAAAAATCAAATGCTTTTTTCGTTTCTAAAAATAGATGTTAATACCACTTATGGCTATTTATATTCTACCACTCCCCCCTTTTTGTTAAAACAACCTAGGGTTTTCGCCTCATCATAAAAATACTATGTACGCATGTTTTTTCATCGAGTGGTTGCCAGATTTTACAAGAGTGTGACCCCGCATGTGTACTGAAATATAATTCCACAACTGTACTTAACAGCTCCCGGGCTAGTACAGTGGGAGTGTCGGCCCCTCATCCGAGGGAAGTTGCCCGAGGTTACTGCTGTGGCTGGGCACCACGGCGGGTAGGAGTAGGTTCTGCCGAGTCAGTACCAGCTGAAAACTACTGAGCGAGTCGGCATTAGTTTTACACAGGCCGGGCTCCCCTCATGGCTAGCCCCGGGGGAGGCTAAGCTTCGCATATCGGGCTTATCTTTTTACATAGGCCTACTCGGCTTTTGGGCAGCATGACAAACAACCTGCCCAAAAATTTTTATCATTGTTTTTGGGAGTCTCAAGTGGTGAGACATATATAACCCACGTGTGTTTTGTCATTGTATATGTAAGATTTACAAAAAATAAATAGAAAATGAGTTAGAAATTTTATTTTCAATCCAGAAAAGGTAATTCTGTAACAATCTTATATGCTAAGTCTTCCACAGGTGGCAAGAGCATTGTCATTATTAAACCACCTTTTTACCCAGCTTCCCGACAACACTAACGGAAAGAAAGATTCCTCGAGATTTCGGTGTCATTATTACGAACTCGGTCACATAAAACCTACTTTGTCTGATGAACCCTTTTGTTTTAAAGACAAATTAAGCATCAAAAAATAACATTGTTTCGATAA
>NW_023658123.1:0-10000 GCF_015228065.2 Penaeus monodon
ATTTTTTTTAATTTTTTAAAAGCTGTTATTAGTATAGTTTGAAAATATATATCATAACTGCAATAAGCTTAATATAAATAATTGCAATAATGTTTAAAAATTGCAATAAAATGATAAAGATGAGAAACGTAAAAAATGATGATAATCATGAATAATCATGATAATAAAAGGATTGTTTTCCATATATAAGAAAAAAAAAGTAAAAGAAAAAAAAACCAAAAGTCGAAAAAGCGGCAAGACTAGTGAAATATAGCCTTTTGAGAGTAACTCCCAAAAGGGCGTTTTTCGTTTCTTTGATGATTTTGGCAAATTTTAGGGTAATAATGATAATTAACCAAACGTATTTAAACATGCCCTAAAGTAAAAAAAGGGAGAATAAAGAGAATTTGGATAAATTTGATGATTTTAATATTATTACTATTTTATTATCATTATAATCATTATCATTATCATTATTATTATGATTATTATTACTATTATTATTTTTATTTTTTATTTTACATTAATCATTAGTATTTTTTCCAAAATATATCACAACGTAAATAAAAATAATAATATAAAAAATAAAATAATAGTTATAATATTGTTTTTTATTAATTTGTTATTATTTAATTTTTACTGGGACTATAATTGTAAAAAATTATTAACATAAAAAAAAAGTAATACGATTAATTAAAAAAATGATTAAAAAAAATTATAAAACATTACTTTTTTATTATTATTGTTTTACTATTATTATTGTAGCCAATACTACATATACATATATATATATATATTTTATATTTTAAAATTAATATATATATAATATATTTTTATATATATAATATAATTTATAATTAAAAATTAAAAATAATAATATTAATATAATTAAACCTAATTAATAATAATTAATAAATAATAATAATAATAATAATAATAAAAGATGATAAAAATAAAAATAATAAAATATATAATAATATAATTAAGTAATAATGATGATAAAATATAATGTAAAATTAAAAAATCATCAAAAGTTATCCAAATTCTCTTTTTTCTCACTTTTATCATCATTTTGTCATGATTAATGAATTCTGGTAATTATTATCTTTTCCTAAAATTCCCAAAACATCAAATAATGGAAAAAAAATCTTTTTGAGTCTACTCCAAAGGCTTTTTTTTGGAATTTTGCGCTTTTTCGCTTTTTTGGGTTTTTTTCTTTTTTACCTTTTTTTTTTTTAATTTGGACACAAATTTTTGTTATTTCGTCATTATTATCATGATTATCATCATTTTATCGTTATCATCATCATTTTCATCATTATCATATTATCATCATTATTTCAAATTTTTTCTCATTATTGCAAATTTTATCATTTTTATTATCGTTATCATCTCATTATCACATTTCACATCATTATCATCATTTTGCAATTTTTATCATCTTATTGCAATTTTTTCATTATTTTTGCAAATTTTTTCAGTTATAATATATAATTTTAATCTATACTAAAACAACTACAAAAATAATAAATAAAAATATAAAAAAAATAAAACGTTTCTATAATCATTATTTAATCTTATTTCAATTAAAATCTTTTTACTGTATTATTACCTTTATAATAATTATTTTTACAACAACTACCATAAAAAAAATAATGATGTAAAAATAACTAAAATATTTAAAAATAATTTATAACAAATTAGTATTATTATAATTAACTTATTATTATTATTATTTTTTTATTACAGTTTAATAATTTTTTTTCAATGATAAAAATATAAAGTTAATAAAATTTCAAAAATAATAAAAATAATATAATAATAATAAAAAATATAATATAAAATAATAATAAAAATAAAAATAATGATAATAATATAACATTAAAAATATTAATTATCATCAAATTTTTCCAAATTTTCTTTATTTTTCACTTTTATCATCATTATTTTCATATTAATAGAATTCTGGGAATTTTTTATCTTATTACCCTAATAATTGCCAGAATCATCAAGAATGGAAAAAAGTCATTTTGGAGTCTCTCTCAAAATGCTTTTTTCGCTAGATTTTTCCGCTTTTTTTTGACTTTTGGGATTTTTTTTTTTAAAAATTTTTTTTATTATAATGGCCAATTCCTGTTATTATCGTCATTATTTCTGATTATCTCATTATTATCGTTACATCATCATTATCATCTTATCATCATTATAATCATTATTCAAATTTTTATCTCATTTTAATTTTATCATTATTTTTGCAATTTTTGCTTATAAATATAATTTTACATCTATCTAATAACACTACAATATAAAAGTAATAACAATAATAATAACATAATAACGTTTTTTATAAACATTTTTATATCATTTTTCAATTAAAACGTTATTTCTGTAATTTTACTGTTATAATAATTATTTTTTCAATTTACACAGTAAAAAAAAATAAAAATGAAATAAAAACATAAAAATATTAAAACATATTAAACAATTATATTATTAAATATACTTTTATTATTATTATTGTTATTATTACAGTTAAATTATTTTTTGGAATAATACTAAAAATTAAAATAATAATAAAATGTAATATTTAAAAATAAAAATTATAAATAATAATAATATAATAAAAATAAAAAATAAAAATAATAATAAAAATAATAAAATAATAATGATAATAAGATGAAAATGGAAAAATAGTAAAAATATTAAATCATCAATGTTTCCAAATTCCTTTTTTTTTTCTTTTATCATATTATTTCATGATTAAAAGAATTCGGGAAATTTTATCATTATTACCCTAAAATTCCAGAATCATCAATGTGAAAAAAAAGTCATTTTTGGGGTCTACTCTCAAAAGGCTATATTTCGCTAGATTTTGCCGCTTTTTTGATTTTTGATTTTTTTTCTTTACCTTTTTTTTTTTATGGACACAAATTCTTTTTTTACATCATTATTTCATGTTTCATCATTATTATCGTTATCATCATCATTATATCATTACATCATTATCATCATATTATCACATTATTCAATTATTACTCATTATTTGCAATTTTTTCATTTTTATTTTCAATTTTTTGCAGTTTAAAATTTTAATTTTTTCATCTATACTAAAACAACTACAATAATAATAGTAATAACAATATAAAAACAAAAAAACGTTTATATAATCATTATTTTATCATTATTTCAATTAATATCGTTATTTTGTAATTATTACGCTATAATAATTTTTTTAAAAATTTTACTCCCGTAAAAAAAATAATAATAATAAAACAATAATAAATTAATCAATATTTTAAAAATTTGTATTATTATAATTATACTTTTATTATTTTTTGTTATTATTACAGTTATAATTATTTTTTGGGAAAAAAACTAAAAATTAAAGTAATAATAAAAATGGATAATTAAAAATAATAAAATAATAATTTATAATAATAATATAATAATAATTTAAAAATAAATAATAATAATAAAAATTAAATAAAAATAATAATAATATAATAAAATAATAAAAAGATAATAATGATAAATAATGATAATAAAATAATATTAATAATCATCAAATGTTTTTCCAATTCTCTTTTTTTCTCACTTTTATCATCATTATTTTATGATTAAAGAATTCTGGGAATTTTATCATTATTCCCTTTAAAAATTGCCAAATCTAAATGAAAGGGAAAAAAAGTCATTTTGGGGGTCTACTCTCAAAAAACTATATTTCGTAGATTTTGCCGCTTTTTCGACTTTTTGGGATTTTTTTTTTTTTACCTTTTTTTTTAAATTTTTGGGCCCCAAATTTCCCGTTATTATCATCATTATTTCTGATTATCATCATTATTATCGTTATCTCCTTATCATCATTATCCATTATCATATCATTTTCTCATTTCAATTTTTATCATCATTATTTTAAATTTTTATCTTATTATTGCTTATTGCAGTTTTAAAATTTTAAAATTTTACATCTATACTAATAACAACTACAATAATTAGTAATAACATATAATAACAAAAATAAGTTTCTATATCTTATTTATATCATTATTTCAATTAAAATCGTTTTATGTAATTTTTCTGTTATAAAAAATTATTTTTTCAAATTTACTACATAAAAAATAATAATAATGATAATAATAACAATAAAAATTTATAAAATATTTTAAAAATTATATTATTTAAAATACTTTTATTATTATTATTTATTATTCGTTTTTAATAATTTTTTGGAAAAATCTATAATTAAATATAATAAAAATGAAATAATAATAATAAAATAAAATAATAAAATAATAATAAAAATAAAAATATATATTAATATTAAAAATTAAAAAAATAAAAATATAATAATAAAAAAAATAAAGATAAAAATGATGATAAAAAAGTAAAATAAAAAATTAATAATCATCAAAAGTTATCCAAATTCCTTTATTTTTCACTATTAATTATTGTCATATTAATAGCGTTTTGGTAAATTTTTATCATTATTCCCCCATAATTCCAGAAACATCACAGAAGGGAAAAAAAGTCATTTTGGAGTCTACTCTCAAAAGGCTATTTTCGCTAGATTTTCCGCTTTTTCGCTTTTGAATTTTTTTTTTCCCTTTTAAACCCTTTTTTTTATTATTTAACAATTCCCTTTTTTACTCATTTTTACTATTATCATCATTATTTCGTTATCATCTCATTATCATCATTTCATCATTACATCTCATTTTCATCATTATTGCAATTATTACATCATTATTGCAAAATTTTTATCATCATTATTGCAATTATTACATTATTATTGCTTATTGCAGTTTTAAAAAAAATAAATTTTACATCTATACTAATAAAAACTACAAAAATAATGTAAAAAAATAATAATAAAAAATAACGTTTCTAAATCTTTTTAATCAATTTAATTAAAATCGTTATTCTGTAAATTTTTACTGTTAAATAATTTTTTTTACAATTATACTACCATAAAATATAATAATAAATAATACAAATAAATAAAAAAAATATTTAAAAAAAATTTTATTATTATATTATACATTTTTATTATTATTGTTATTATTGCAGTTTAATATATTTTTTGGCAATAAAACTAATAATTAAAAAAAATAAAGATAAAAATAAAAATAATAAAATAATATAATAACAAAAAAATTTAAAAATATTAAAAAAATAATATAAAATAATAATAAATAATAAAAATAATAAATTTAAAAAAAGAAATGATAAAAATGATGATAATAATAAAAATATATAATATTAATAATCATCAAATGTTTCCAAATTCTCTTTTTTTTCACATTACATTTTTTCTGATTAATAGCGTTTTGGTAATTTTTATCATTATTTCCCCAAAAAATTGCCAGAATCATCCATGAATGGAGAAAAAGCTTTTTGGGGTCTACTCTCAAAAATCTATATTTCGCTAGATTTTGCCCCTTTTTTTGATTTTGGGTTTTTTTTTTTTTACCTTTTTTTTTATTATAAAAGGGCACAATACCTTTATTATCTCATTATTATTATGATTTCATCATTATTTCGTTTCATCATCATTATCATCATTATCTCATCATTATCATCATTATTGGGAATTATTTTCATCATTTTGCAATTTTATCATTATTTTGTAATTATTGCAGTTAAAATATAATTTTACATCTTCTAAAAACAACTACAATAATAATAGTGATAACAAATAATAACAATAATAACGTTTCATAATCATTATTTATATCTTATTTCAATTAATTTCGTTATTTTCTTAAATTTTTACTGTTATTAAAAAATTTTTTTTACAAATTTTCTACCTTTAAAAAAAATAAAAATGATAATAAAAACAATAATAAAATTTTAATAACTATTAAACAAATTTAAAATTTATTTTAATTTTCTTATTTTTATTATTTTGTTATTTTCGTTATAATAATTTTTTGGCAATATACTAATAATTAAAGTTAATAAAAATGATAAAAATAATAATAATAAAAAATAATAAAAATAAAAAATAATAATAAAAAAAAAAAATAAAATAATATAATAATAATAAAAATAAAAATAATAATAATAATCATCAAAAAGTTTCCAAAAATTTTGTTTTTTCTCACTTTTTTCATATTATTGTCATGATTTAAAAGAATTCTGGTAATTTTATCATTATTACCCTAAAAAATTGGCCAGAATCACAAAAGAATGGAAAAAAAAGTCATTTTGGGGTCTCTCTCAAAAGGCTATATTTCGCTAGAATTTGCCCCTTTTTCGCTTTTGGGATTTTTTTTTCTTTTACCCTTTTTTTTTTATAATGGCACAATTCCGTTTTATCATCATTATTTAAAGATTATCACATTTTTATGTTATCATCATCATTATCATCATTATCATCATTATCATCATCATTATCACATTATTGCAATTATTATCATCATTATTGCAATTATTATCATTATTATTGCAATTATTTCAGTTATAAAAATAATTTTTTTCATCTACACTTTAACAAATAAATAAATAGTAATAAATAAAAAAACATTTAACTTTCTATAATCATTTTTTACATTATTTCAATTTAAAACGTTATTATGTAATTTTACTGTTATAAAAATTTTTTTTTACAAATTTTACTAACATAAAAAAATAAAAATGATAAAATTCAAAATAATTTAAACAATATTAAACAAATTTGTATTTTTTAAATTTTAAACCCATTATTATTATTATTGTTATTATACAGTTATAATTATTTTTTGGGAAAAATCTAATAATTAAAAATAATAAAAATAATATAAAAATATAATAATAAAATAAAAATAATAATAAAAATAAAAATAATTAATAATAAAAATAAAAATAATAAAAATAATAATAATAATAAAATAATTAATAATGATAATATGATTAAAATGATAAAGTAATAATATTAAAATCATCAAAAGTTTTCCAAAATTTTCTTATTCTCACTTTTATCTCATTTTTGTCATGATTAATAGAATTCTGGAATTTTTACATTATTTCCCTAATAATTGCCAGAATCTCAAATGAAAGGAAAAAAATCTTTTTGGGTCTACCTCAAAAAGGGTATATTTCGCTAGATTTTGCAGCTTTTTCGACTTTTGGGGTTTTTTTCTTTTCCTTTTTTTTTTTTATATTGGACCAATTCCTATTTTTATCATCATTTTTATCATGATCATCATCATTTTTATCGCATAATCATCCATCATTTTCATCATTATCACCTTACATCATCATTACATCATTATTGCAAAATTTTCATCCCTTTTTTCAATTATTATCAATTTTTTTGCAATTATTTCGTTATAAATATAATTTTTTCTCTATACTAAAAACAAATAAATAAAAATATAATAAAAATAAAAATAAAAATAATAACGTTTCTATAAACATTATTTATATCTTTTTTCAATTAAAATCGTTTTACTGTAAATTTTTACTGTTTAATAATTATTTTTACAATTTTACTACCTAAAAAAATAAATATAAAAATAACAAAAATAATATTAATACAAAATTTTAAAAAATTATATTTTATAATTATACTTTTTTATTATAAATTTTTATTATGAAGTTTAATATTTTTTTGGGAATAATACTAATAATTAAAGTAATAAAATAATGATAATAATAATAAAAATAATAAAAAATAAAGATAAAAATAAAAATAATAAAATAAAATAATAAAATAATAATGATAAAAAGATGATAATAAGATAATAGTAAATATTAAAAATCATCAAATGTTTTCCAAAATTCTCTTTATTCCCACTTTTACATCTTATTGTCATAATTAAAAGAGTTTTTGGGAAATTTTTATCATTTTTACCCTAATATTGCCAGAACATCAAAAGAATGGAAAAACGTCATTTTTGGGGTCCACTCTCAAAAAGGGTATATTTTTGCAGATTTTTTTGCTTTTTCGACTTTTGGGATTTTTTTTTTTTTTTTACCTTTTTTTATTATGGACACAATTCCTCTTATTATCATATTATTATCATGATTTCATCATTATTATCGTTACATCATCATTATCATCATTTCATCCTTATCATCATCATTATATCATCAAGCAATTATTTTCATCATTTTTGCAATTATTATATTATTATTTCAAATTTTTGCAGTTATAATTATATTTTACTCTATACAATAACCTACAAAATAATAGTAATAACAAAAATAATAACAAAAAAGTTTCTATATCATTTTTATTCATTTTTTCAATTAAAATCGTTATTACTGTAATTTTTATGTTATAATAATTTTTTTTCAAATTTCTACCAAAAAATAAAATTAATAAAAATGATAATAAACAACAATAATATTTACAAAATTATAACAATTAGTTTATTATAATTATACTTATTATTATTATTAAATTATACTTATTATTATTTTTATTGTTATTATTCGTTTAATATATTTTTTGGCATAATACTAATAATTAAAATAATATATAATGATAATTAATTTTAAAATAATAAAATAATATAATAAAAAATAATAAAATAAAAATAATAATAATAATATAATAAAGATGATAATAATAAATAAAAATATTAATTCATCAAATGTTTTCCAAATTCTCTTTATTCTCACTTTTTTTTCATTATTTTCCCCTGATTAATAATTCTGGTAATTACTATCATTATTCCCTAATAATTGTCAGAATCTCAAAAAATGGAAAAAACGTCATTTTTGGGGTCTACTCTCAAAAAGGGTATATTTTCGCTAGATTTTGCCGCTTTTTCGACTTTTTGGGGTTTTTTTTCTTTACCTTTTTTTTTTTTAATATGGGCACAATTCCTCTTTTTATCTCATTATTACCTGATTTTTCATCATTATTACGTTATCATCATCATTATATCATTATCATCATCATTTCTCATTATTTCAATTATTTCATCATTATTGCAAATTTCATCATCATTATTTCAATTATTAAACATTTTATTTCAAATTTTTGCAGTTATAATATAATTTTCATGTAACTATAACAAATACAATAATAAAAGTAAAAACAAAAATAATAACAAAAAAACGTTTCTATAATCATTATTTATATCATTATTTTAATTAATTTCGTTTTTTACTGTAATTATTACTGTTATAAAAATTATTTTTTACAATTAATACCATAAAAAAAAAATAATGATAATAATAACATAATAAAATTTAAAAACTATTTAACAAATTTGTATTATTATATTTACTTTTATTATTATTATTATATTATTTTCGTTATAATTTTTTTTGGAAAAAATACTAATAATTAAAGTAATAATAATAAAGATAAAAATGATAATATTAATAAAAATAATAATAATAATAAAATAAAATAATAATAAAATAAAAATAATAAAAATAATAATAATAATTAATGCGATATAATGAATAGTAATAATATTAATAATCACATAATGTTTCCAAATTCTTTTTATTCTCACTTTTATCATCATTTTGTCATATTAATAGAAATTCTGGTAATTATTACCTTATTACCCCAATAATGCTAGAAACATCAAAAAAAAGGAAAAACTTTTTTGGATCTACTCTCATAAGGGTATATTTCGCTAGATTTTGCCCCTTTTTAGACTTTTGGGATTTTTTTCTTTTTTCCTTTTTTTTTTATTATGACACAATTCCTGTTATTATATCTTATTTTTCTGATTTCTCATTATTTCGTTTTCATCATCATTATCATCATTTTCATCATTTCATTATCATTATTGCAATTATTATCATCATTATTTCAATTATATCATTATTTTGCAATTTTTATTTTATTTAATAATAATAATAATAAAAATATAAAACAATAAAATAAAAAATAATAATAATAATAATAATATAAAATAATAAAAATAATAATAAAAAATAATAAAGATAATAATATGATAAAATGATATAGTAATAATATTAATTATCAAAGTTTCCAATTCTCTTTATTCCACTTTTATCACATTATTGTCAAGATTAATAGAATTCTGGGAATTATTTTTTATTACCCTAA
>NW_023658123.1:15000-25130 GCF_015228065.2 Penaeus monodon
AATATAGATATATATATAGTATATATATATGATATATACATAATATATATACATCTATATATATATATGATAGTATATGTGTGAGTGTTGTGTGGTGTGTGTGTGTGTTGTGTGTGTCTGTGTTTGTGTTATTTTTGCTGTGTTGTGGTGTGTGTGTGTATGATCTACATTATGTATATACGGGCTCGTATGTATATGTATATATATTTATATAACAAACTTTATACACACACACAACACACACACAGCACACACACCACACAACAACACAAAACACACACACACATATATATATTATAATATATAATATATATGAATGTAATATATATATATAAATGTCATGATATATAATATATTAATATATATATAATATATATATTACTATATATATATATATATATTCCTGTTTGTGAGAATATTCGTATATATATATATATATTATATATACTATATATATATTTATATATATATATAGATAGATAGATAGATAGATGGATATAGATATAGATATAGATATAAATACCCACATTTACAATCTATTTCTTATCTACTACCATATCTGTATCTTTTTCTATACATACATTATGTTGTTTGAAAAATGTGTATATATATCAACGCCACGACATACACACACACACACACACAAGACACACACACAAACAGACACACACACACACACACACACAAACACACACACACATACACACACATATATATATATATATATATTATATATCTATATATATATATATATATAATAGTGTATTCCAAATATATATATATATATATATTACATATATATATATAATATATATATATATATATATATAAAATAATATGATATATATTATTATATATATATTACGTGGAACATCGGCGGAACACACCCAAAAAAAAATGAAAACTACTACATCTATATTATCTATAAATATATATAGGTTTTGTGACATTTGATATATATATATCTATTATACTATATCATATACACTATACTATATATATATATCTATATATATCTATATATATATATATATATATATATATATATATATATAATATATGTACATACATTGATATATCTATATATTATATATATATATCATATATATATATATATATATATAATATACTATCTATATATATATATATATGATATATATACATCTATACTATATTATATATATATCTATACTGTGTGTGTGGTGTATGTATGTGTGTAGAGAAGAGAGAAAGAGTGATAGTTATTATATATTTTGTGTGTGTCCCGCTTTTTTATGTTCGCTGTTAGATAAGATAGTGTGGCATATGTTTGGGTGAGTGATGTGTGTGGTGTGTAATATATGTATGTATATATAAATATATATTATATATATTATATATATAATATATATATATATATATAGTTATGGTGTGTGTGTGTGTGTGTGTGTGTGTGTGTGTGTGTGTGTGTGTTGTGTGTTGCGTGTTGCGTGTGTGTGTGTGTGTGTATGTGTGTATATAAATATGTGTGTGGTGTGTATGTGTGTATTAAAGTTATTGTGTGTGTGTGTATATCAGAAACACACACACAGACACACTACACACATACAGATACGCACACACATGCACACACACATACACAGCACCACACTCATACACACCACATATTAGAATAGTATAGATAGATAGATAGATATTTGTGTGTCTGTGTATATATATACATATAATTATCTATTATATATATATATATCTAATATATATATTATATGTGTGTTGTGTGTGATCATGTCCGTGTAATATTCAATATGTGTGTGTGTAATACACACAAACACACCCCAGACACACACAAACGCAGACTGACACACACCACCTACCCGCTACACACACACATCGCCGCACAACGCCATACACCCCTACACCCACCATTACACACACACAAATCTATAGATAGATGAGATATTTGTTGTGTCTTGTATATATATTCACCATATTAATTATATCATATATGGATATTTATATATATTATATCTATATATAATATATATATACTATATTATATAACATCTATATAAATATGTATGTGTGTGTGTGTGTGTGTTTGAGTGTGTGGTGTATTTGTGTGTCTGTGTGTGTGTTCTGTGTGTCTGTGTATATATATATCTATAGTACTATTATCAGCATATCTACACTATGTAAAATATATATTATATATATATCTCTATATATATATATATCTATATATATATATATATATATATGACCGTTTTTTACACACACACACATTTCGGCTGGATTTTGCCACTTTTTTTGGTCTTTAAATTTTTTTTCTCTATCCTTTTTTTTTTTTTTTTTTTTTATAAATGGAGGTGATTAAAAACCTGTTAATTTCATCATTTATCTCATCGTTATTATCATTATTATCGGTATCATAATCAATTATTATCATTATTGATCTTCTTATCATCATTACTGTAATCAATTATCCTTCTCCATATATATAGATAAAAGAGAATGTAATTTTCTTATCATTATTATCATTAGTTCTTATTCTCTTTCTTATTGTTCCTTATTTTATTTGGATCGCTTCGTCCTATTTTCGTCTTCTCCTTTTTCTTCGTCTCATTCTTCCTCATTGCTTCGTCTTATTTGGATGCTTCTCTCCCTTTCCGGTCCTTCCTTGTTTGTCTTTGTCTCATTCTTCCCTTATTGCTTCGTCTTATTTGGATCGCTTCTTCCCTTCTTCTGTTCCTTCCGAGGCTCCGGCTGCGCCTTCGAGCATGTCGTCGTTCCAGCCATGGGAGAAGACTCCCGCCTGGATGATCCAATGGCGGGCCTCCTTCCTCGTCGAGCCTTACTTCCCCCTCCTCCTTGGGAATTGCTATTGGTCGAGCCTCTATGTGAGGGGCGAAGCTTAGTGCCATAGTTGGAGGTTGGCTGAGGGAAGAGAGTCGCCGAGGGGGCAGAGCCCTGCGTGCTGTTTGGGGTGTAGCCAGCATGAGAGTGGGGCGGGTCAGGCACAACACACGATACACACACATTATATGAAAAAATATATACATATATGTCTATACATATATATTAGGTGTGTGTATGTATATCTATATATATATATATATATATATATATATATGATTATATGTATAAATATATATATATATATATATATATATGCATATGATCATAGATATAAATAAATACATTCCATACATACACTCACTATTTAATATAGATAGAATAGATTAGTAGATAAATAGTAGGTTGATCTGTATTCATACATCTTGTATGTTGTGTGTAATGTAAAGTGTATATATATATATCTATATAAAATATATATATATATATATATATATATATATATATATAAATATACTATATGATTTTTTTTTTTTATTTATTTATATATGCTGTGTTTCCTGTGAGTATAAGTATGTATAATTTTTATAATTTATATGTCCAGTTAGATAATTGGCTAATCTACTACCTTCCTACCTACACTCTATCTACTTACCTCCGTATCTACCTACCTCGTTTCTATCAGCCTTCCCTTACCGGCCCATCTTCTAATTTGTGTATCTACCTGGCCTAGTATCTTTGGTTGAGGTTAAGTCACGTTAAGATTTCATTGCTTTTTGTTATATTACTGTTTACGATTAGGTTTGAATCGGTTAAATTTGGTTAGGTTTACTTTCGTTAGGTAATAGTTAGGTTAGGTTAGGTTCGTTTTTTATAATTTAGGTAGGTTAGCCTTGGTTAGGTTAGATGACGTTTAGGTGGGATAGATTATGTTTTTTTATGTAGCATCAGGTTTAGTTGGTTTAGGATACGTCGTAGGTCGTTAAGGTTTATTAAGTTTTAGTTCGGTTAGATTTAGTTAGGCTAGGTTAGGTTTTTTATCTTCAGTTGTATTAGATTATAATAGGTTTAAGCTATTTTGTCCTGTTATGTTATGTTAGATTAGGTTTTATTCGATTAGGTTTATTTATGTTATGTTCCGTTATTATTTGTTAGTTTAGGGATACTTAGGCTAGGTGTAATTTACTTAGATTAGAGAAGGTTGAGTTACGTTATGTTGTGTTTTTTTTAGATTAGTTTCGTTAGGTTAAGTTAGATCGACTCAATTAGGTTAGTATGGATTAAGTTAGGGTTTAGTTATCTTAGGGTATAGTAGTGTTTGGTTTGGTTAGGTTAGTTTTTTTAGTTAAGATGGGATAGCGTTTTAGTTTCCTTAGATAGCTCAAGTTCAATTCGGATTTGGGTTTAGTTTAGGTTAGTGATAGATTGTTACGCTTGAATATTTTACCTTAACTTCAGATAGCTTAGGTTTATTTTGGGCTAGTTTTGCTAGATTTAAAGTTCGTTTCGGTGAGATTAGGTTTAGTTAGGCAAGGTTATGTGAGATTGACTTTAGGCTTACCAGGTTTATGTTTAGTTATAGCTAAATATGTTATGTTAGGTTAGGTTAGATTAGTTTCAGTTTATTTATTTTTTAGATTGGTTAGGATATTTGGGTTTAGTAGGTTTTAGTTTAGGTTTGATTAAGGTAGGTTGGGTTTATTTGTTTTAGTATCTTGATTAGTTAACATTGGTTTAGTTTAGAGTTCGGTAGATTGAGTTTGTTAGATTACGTTTTAACAGTTGTAAAATTAGGTTAGGTTAAGTTTGGTTGCTCACGTTTACTACGCTGGGTTAGGTTTAGTTAGTTTTCGTTAAGTTAGTTTAACTTATGTTTTGTTTAGGTTTAATTCAGGTTCAGTTAGGTAGGTCTGGTTTATTAGGGGTATGGTAGGGTACGTATGAACATATTAGATATAGTATGATATATATATGATATATATATAATATATATATATATATATATATAAATTTCATATAAATATATATATATCCATATATATAAACCCTAATATAAAATTATTTCATACATAAAAATGTATGTATATATGTATATCATATATCTATAATATATATATACATACACAAACACACACACACACACACACATATATTTATATATATTTACTTATCAATACCGGCATATCACATATATATATATATATCTATATATTATATATAGTTATATAGATATATAGATATATATATATATATATATATATTAAATTATATAGTTATGATAATACTGAACATAGATATATATAGTATATAATATATATAATAAGTATATATATATGTAAGATATATATAGATATATATAAATAATATAAATATATATATCTATCTTATTATATATATATAATCATATTTTTTCTTTAATATTATATTTTTTTAAAATTTTTTTTTTGTATATTTTTTTTTTTTTTTTTTTATTTTTTTTTTTTTTTTTTTATTTTATCTTTATATTATCTTTTTCTCATTTTTAATTCTTTTTATCTTTTTTTTTTTTCTAATTTCAAATTTTATATCTTATATTTTTCTCTATATATTTATATTCTATTTTATTTTGTTTTTTATATATTTTTATTATCTTTATTTATATTATTTATTTATATTATTTATCTGTATCTTTCTATTTTTCTTATTTTCTTTAAATTATATTCTTTATTTTTATATCTTATTCTATTATCTTATATTATTCTATTTCTTTTAATATATACTTAATAATTATTATATTAAACTGGTGTGTTTTTGATGGTAGAGAAGAAAAGAGAAAGAGTGATAGTTATTATAATGTGTGTGTGTCCTTTTTTTGTTTCTCTGTATAAAAGGGAAGTGTGCATATTTTTGGGTGAGTGAGTGTGTGTGTGTGTAATTATGTATGTATTATAATATTAAATATATCTTTATTATTATATTATATATTATATATTATACTATATATTTTTTATATATATATTTATAATATTATATATTTTGGGGTGTGTGTGTGTGTGTGTGTGTGTGTGTGTGTGTGTGTGTGTGGGGTGTGTGTGTGTGTGCGTGTGTGTGTGTGTGTGTGTGTGTATGTGTGTATATAAAATGTGTGTGTGTTTTATGTGTGTATATAAATATGTGTGTGTGTGTGTGTACACAGAAACACCACACACAGACACACACACCCCCCATAGATACACCCACATGCACACACACATACACCACCCCCAAAATACACACACACATATTAATAGATAGTAGATAGTAGATATTTGTGTGTCTGTGTATATTTTAAACATTAATTATATATATTTTTAATATATATATATTATATATATATTATATATTTGTGTGGTTTTAAATATGTGTGTGGTGTGTATGTTTTGTAAAATATGTGGGGTGTGTGTATACACACAAACCCCACACACAGACACACACAAACGCAGACACACACACACATACAGATACACACACACACGCACACACACATACACACACACACATCCACACACACACATATATAGATAGATAGATATTTGGGGTGTCTGTGTATATAAAATACATTAATTATATATATATGTATAATATATTTTAATATATATATAATATATATATATATATATATATTATATATATATATATAATATGTATGTGTTGTGTGTTTTGTGTGTTTGAGTGTGTGTGTATTTGTGTGTCTGTGTGTGTGTTGTGTGTCTGTGTTATATATATTATTTATATATATTTATTTAAAAATCTTATTATTTATATTATAATCTTATATATATATATTATATATTTTATATATATATTATATATATATATATACCCGTTTTTTACACACACAGACACATTTCGCTGGTTTTGCCACTTTTTGGTATTTTAAATTTTTTTTCTCTATCCTGTTTTTTTTTTTTTTTTATAATGGAGGTGTTACTGTATTATCATCATTATCATCATCGTTATTATCATTATTTCGGTATCATAATCATTATTTCATTATTATCTTCTTTATCATCATTACTGTAACCTTATCCTTCTCCATAATAAGTAAAGAGAATGTTTTTCTTACCCATTTTTCATTGTCTTATTCTCTTCTTTTGTTCCATTTTATTTGGATCGCTTTTTCCTATTTTCGCCCTTCTCCTTTTTCTTCGTCTCTTCTTCCCTCTTTTGCTTCGTCTTTTTGGATCGCTTCTTCCCCTTTCCGTCTTCTTGTTTGTCTTTGTCTCATTCTTCCCTAATTGCTTCATCTTATTTGGATCGCTTCTTCCCTTCTTCTGTTCCTTCCAAACCCCTCCGGCTGCGCCTTCGAGCAGGGGCCCGTCCGTTCCAGCCAATGGGGAAGACTCCCGCTGGATGATCCAATGGGGGGCCCTCCTTCCTCGTCGAGCCTTACTTCCCCCTCCTCCTTGGGAATGCTATTGGTCGAGCCTCTATGTGAGGCGAAACTTAGTGCCAGTTGGAGGGGTGGCTGAGGGAAGAGAGTCGCCCGAGGGGCAGAGCCTCGTGCTGTTGGGGTGTAGCCAGCATGAGAGGTGGGCGGGGTCAGAGGCAAAACACACACATCACACACATGTATATGAAAAATATATAAAATACATATATGTACATATACATTATATTAGGTGTGTGTATGTTTTAAAATATAATATATATTATATATATATTTTATATATATATATATATATTTTATATATATGCATATACTAGATATAAATAATACATTCATACATACACTCACGTATTTTATAGATAGATAGATTCGTAGATAAATAGATAGGTTGATATGTTTCATACATTGTATGTGTGTGTATAGTGTATAGTGTTATATATATTACTTATAATTATATATATATATATATATATATATAAATATATTATTTATTTATTTATTTATATATCATTTTTTCTGTGATATAAGTATGTATATTTGTATAATTTATATGTCCAGTTAGATAATTGGCTATCTACCTACCTTCCTACCTACACTTCTATCTACTTACCTACGTATCTACCTACCTAGTTATCTAGTCAGCCTTCTTTCCGCCCATCTATCTATTTGTGTATCTACCTGCCTAGTATCTTGGTTAGGTTAAGTCACGTTAGATTTCATTGCTTTTTGTTATATTATTTAGGATAGGTTTGAATAGGTTAATTTGGGTTTGGTTACGTTTCGTTAGGGATAGTTAGGTTTAGTTAGGTTAGTTTTATATAGTTAGGTAGGTTACCTTGGTTAGGTTAGATGACGTTTAGGTGGATAGATTATGTTTTTTTTATGTTAGCATAGTTTAGTTTTGGTTTAGGATACGTTGGTTAGTTAAGGTTATATTAAGTTTTTGTTTCGGTTAGATTTAGTTAGGCTAGGTTAGGTTTGTTATCTTCAGTTGTATTAGATTAGAATAGGTTTTAGCTATTTTGTCCCTGTTTTTGTTATGTTTTGATTAGGTTTTAATAGATTAGGTTTATTTATGTTATGTTCCGTTATATTTTGTTAGTTTTTGGGGTACTTAGGGTAGTTAATTTATTTAGATTAGAGAAGGTTGAGTTACGTTATGTTGTGTTATGTTAGATTAGGTTTTCGTTAGGTTAAGTTAGATCGAGCTAATTAGTTAGTATTGGGTTAAATTAGGTTTAGTTATATTAGGGTATAGTAGGGTTTGGTTTGGTTAGGTTAGTTTAAGTTAGATGGGTTAGCTTTAGTTTCCTTAGATGAGCTTAAGTTCAATTCGATTTGGTTTAGTTAGGTTATGATAGATTGTTACGCTTGAATATTTTACCTTAACTTCAGAAAAGCTTTGGTTAGTTTTTGGCTAGTTTTGCTTAGATTTAGTTCTTTCGGTGAGATTAAAGGGTTTTGTTAGGCAAGGTTATGTGAGATTACTTTAGGCTTACCAGGTTTGTTTAGTTATAGCTTAAATATGTTTAGGTTAGGTTTGGTTAGATTACTTTAAGTTTAGTTATTTTTAGATTGGGTTAGATTTTGGTTTAGTTAGGTTTAGTTTAGGTTTGATTAAAGGGAGTTGGTTTATTTAGTTTTAGTAAAGCTTGATTAGTTAAAATTGGTTTAGTTAGAGTAGGTTAGATGAGTTTTTGGTTAGATTAGTTACAGTTGTAAAAATTTGGTTAGGTTAAGTTTGGTTAGCTCACGTTTAGCTAGCTGGGTTAGGTTTAGTTAGTTTTTCGTTAAGTTGTTTAACTTATGTTTGTTTTTGGTGTAATTTATATGTTGATTGCCTACTAGCCCCGGTGACAAACCAGCCCAAGTCAGTGCGGTCCCAAGCCGAAAAGTAGAAGAATGAGACACTCTCCGTGGAAAGGAACTGGGACCCTACCACGTACTCATCAAGAGTATCACAAAATGAAATACAATTAAGTGTCTGCTGTGACCTCGTGGGCTCAGACATGAACCTATCGTTAAAAGAAAATACACACACACACACACAACCACAAAAAACACACACACACACACATATATATATTATATATATATATATATAAATTATATATATATTAATATATATATATATAATATATATATATATATATATATATATATATATATATATATTATATATATATATATATTTATATTTATATATTATATAAATTTATATATATATAATTTATATATATAAAAATATATATTTAAAAAATAATATAACGAAAATATTAAATATTAAAAAATAATAAAATAATTTTTAATATAATATATATATTATATATTATATATATATATATATATTTTAAAATATTATTATATTTTTTTTTTTTTTTTTTTTTCTTTACACTAATATATTATAATATATATATATTATAATATATATATATAATATATATATATATATATAATAATTATATGAAAAATATTATTATATATATTATATTATAATTTTATTATATATATAATATATTATATATTATTATATTTATTTATATATATTATATATATATATATAATATATATTTTTATATAAATATTCAAATAATTAAATATACCACAAAATTTTTTTTTTTTACATTCTATATAATATTTAAAATATATATTATAATATATATATTATATTATTTTAATATATATTATAATATATATATATATTATTATGTATTTATATATATTATATATATATATATATATATATAATTATCTATATTATTTTTTTGTTTTTTTTATTTTTTTTTTTAATATATATATATAACCATTAAAAATATTATATATATATATATATATATATATATATATATATATATATAATATATATATTATTTTATATATTAAAATTTAT
>NW_023658124.1:10000-25129 GCF_015228065.2 Penaeus monodon
TGTATATATGTATGTGCTTATGTATACTATATGTGTGTATAGAATGTATATGTGTATGTATATATGCTACGTTTGTGTGTATGTGTGTAATGTGCGTGTATGGGTATAATGTGTATATATATGTATATATATATATATATATATATATATATATATATATATAATATATATATATATATATATATATATATATATATATATGCCTACCTAGCTACTGGGTGGCCAAGCCAACCCAAGTCAGTGCTGGTCCCAAGCCCGGATTGAGAGAATGATTACCTAAAAGGTAACACCAACACTCTCCGTGGAAAGGAACTGGGGACCTACAAAAAACGTACTCACTCCCAGAGCATCCAACATGAACTCAATAGTATCATCTGTGACCACGGCGGCACAAAAAAAAAAAATATATATATATATACCATATATTATAGATATTATATATATATTTATTATACATATATATATTATATAATTATAGATATATATATATATATAGATATATTATATATATATCTTATATATAATATATTATATATATCACCACCAACACACCACACACACACCCACCACACACACGACATATATATTATAATATATATATATATAATATATATATAGATCTATGTGTGTGTGTGTGTGTGTGTGTGTGTGTGTGTGTGTGTGTGTGTGTGTGTGTGTGTGTGTGTGTGTGTGTGTGTGTGGTGTGTTTGTGTTTGTGGTGTGGGGTGTGTGCCAATGTACAGGTCATATACATATATATGTTGGGTTGAAGCACTAATACACGTAGGTTCTCATACACGTGTGGGTTACCCATATGTATAGCTATATTGTATGTTATGTATGATCATAGTAATGTAACAAGTGCGCATGTGTGGTTCCGCATACATGGAGGTGCGTTATACACATGTGTAGCGTGGCCGTGTGTGTGTGTGCATACATCTATACATAAGGTATGCAATGTGCTGTGTGTAGTTGTGTATAATTAGGAGTGTGTTGCGTATCATTGCAGGGGAGAAACATTACAGGTTTATGCTTGCGTCTGCATGTGCCGAAAATTATGAACATATGCGTTGGTACTTGGGGCATTTGCAGTGACAGTTATGCCTGCACTGGGCGTAAGTACCATAAATAAAATCGGTGTATGAAAATATATCACAAATATTATACCTGATACTCAAGCCCATGCTCACGGGATTATCCCCTGGAGATCTGTGCATTCCGTGCGTGACTACACTACAGTACACACTAGACATGGCCAACCCTGCGGAGGGGGCTTATCAGTGCTCCCGGCTAAACTACTTCCCCCTTCCACCAAGATACCCCTAAGCCAGTAAGGTGGGAGCTAACTCGGCTGTCCTACCTCTCAATCAAAAAAGCAGACTGCACAAACATAGCAATGGGCCCTCATCAACGGAGTCCAAGAGCCTTGTTACGGCCCGGCCGACAGGCTCGCTCGGAGCATCGGGTGCTCAGAATTCCGGTTAAAACAACCAGCCCGCCCCACGTCCGATGACCTTGCACATATACTATAGGACATTGAGAAACTGAAATCTGACTTTTTCTAGCTTACTTGGCAAGTGCTAGGGAACTCCTTCCTTTCATTAAATGGGATATTGGTAGGACTTCAGTAACCAATACAAGAATCATAGGTACAACTTAAAGTTGTCGGTCTATGCTCCAACCTGCAGCCACAGTGATGAAGACATAGACGAGCTTCTATTAAATGTTTTTCATTTAGCCAATGGGGGAAGTAAAAACCGCATTTCCACCATATTAAGGGGAGAATTTAATGCAATAATAAGTAAAAAGAACAGAAGGGAAACCGTAGTAGGGATCACGGAATAGGTAACTAGTCATAGGGGGGGACAAATGCTTAATTGGATTTTGCAGAGGCTTGATCACCTCAAATCAGTGAACACATTCTTCGAAAAATACTAGAGCGGAAGTTGACATGGAAGTTCGCCAATCTGACATACAAAAACGAATTGACTGGATAATTTAAATAGGTTTATTAATACGTAAATGTTGGCAGCGAACCATAGAATGGTCAGAGGCCAATTACAATTAACACCTAGAGGGGGAAAGGAGTAAAAACTCAATACAAAATCTGCAGCCAATTTTACTAACTTTTAAAGACCAGAGTGACAGAATGTAATCTTAACATCCATACAGAATAGTCACTTCTCAGCGACGAAGATCTCAACATTGACCAAATCAACAAGCAGTTTCAGCAAAGCTCAGCAATTCTCGGTAGAAACTAAGAAGCTTATCAAAACCGTAGTTATGAAAGTATCGTCAAACAGGGACAAAATGGAATTAGCTGAACTAACCAAGAAGAGGGAGATGGTATGGAAATTCAATACTCAAAATAATAATAAAACGTTGATCTCAGGTACTACCATGAAAACATTTAAAAGAGGCCTTGGAATAGGAAGAAATCAATTGTTATGCAATAAAGAAACCAGATGGAGAAAGTGGACTATAATAGAATGAAAATCATAAAGAGTAGTGGAGGACTTTACAGGGATCTATACAACCCCAACATGAACAACCACAGATAGAAGCGAAATGTTGTTTAACTAGAGACGTATCCTAGCAATCACAACAGAAGAAATAAAAAAAGAGCGCAATGGTTTGACTTAGAAACAGATGCAGGAGAAAGTTGCCAAACAGTGAAACTAGCCAATCTTTTTAACAAATACCTTATCCACATGAAACTGAGGAAGCTTGGAAAATGCAATATTTATTTTTGATACATAAAAAAAGGGACAGAAAGATCTAAAACTTACTCGACCAATGCCTGGAAAATGCAATATTAATTTTGATACCATAAAAAGAGGACAGCAAAGGATCAAAAAAACTACCGACCAATATGCCTCCTTTCAGTTACTTTACAAAGTCATCACAACTCGCTATCTCCTGACAGTCTGTATTCTAACCAGCCAGAGACAAGCAGGCTTCCACATTGGATTTCTCAACAACAGACCACATCCAGAACGCTCACCCATCCCTCAAGCTCAAGCTCATACGGTAACCGACAAATACCAATTAAAAGAGCTGTTAGACAGGGGCGATACCATCTCACCAAAATTGTTTACGCTTGTCTGAGAAATATTAAAAAACTAATAATGGAATAGAAAAGCGGCATCCAAATAAGAGAACGAATACCTAAACAATCTAGATTTTCAAATTATATTGTTCCCTCAGTGAATCTGCAAATGAAATGAACTAATTGACATAGATGAAAAAGAAAAAGACCAAGGTTATGTTCAACAGTAGAGTTCACTTCACCGGATACATGTACAGGCGAAGCCACTAGAGATGGGTGGACAGTATGTATACCTATATATATATATATAGATATATATATATGAGTATTATATATATATATATATGATATATTAATATATATATATATATGTATTAATAGTATTCATGTGCATATATGCATGTGTGTGTGTGTGGTGTCGGTGATGTGTTTTGTGTGTGTTTTTGCGTATATTTGTATCACAAAAACAAAAAACACTTAACGAACATACATATATATAAATGTGTGTGTGTGTGTGGTGTACACACCCACATATATAAATATATATATATATATATATATATATATTATATTATATATATATAGACCTATATTACATATATAGATATAATATATCGATTATGTAATATACTATATATGCTATATATATATAATATATATAATGCATCTTTATATAAATATTTCATATGATATATGTACACACCACACACACACACATAGATATATATATATATCTATAATATTTATCTTATATATATATAGATATATTATATATATATAGAGATAATATATGTGTATATATATATATAATATAAGATATATATACTAATATATATATATATAGATATATCTATATATATATTATATATATATATATATAGATTATATATATATATATATATATATATGTATGTATGTTATATATACATACTATAGCTAATATACATACATACATATTATTATATATATATATATATATATAGATATATATATATATATACTATATAATATATATATATAGTTGTGGTGTGTGGTGTGTGTGTGTGTGCGTTGCCGTGGTGTGTGTGTGTTGTGTGTGTGTTGTGGTGTGTGTGTAGTGTGTGGTGTGTGTGTGTGTGTGTACACACACCACACCATACCCCACACCTCACTCACGCACACGCCACACACACACACACCACACAAACACACAACACACACAACACACACACACACGACACACACGCGCAACACCACACACACCACACACACACACACACACACACAACACCGACACACACACACAGTATTGGCAATACTGTATTTTATGCAAGTAAGAAAAAATGTCAAAGATTAACATAAACTTTTATTTATATGACTAATAATCTGAAAAAGTTAATTATACTTAAAAGTACATCGAAAGCATGCAAAATACAGTAAGATTTTATGTGTACACCTATCTAAAGCATGGAAAATATATAAGTAATTAAGCTTGCTAAGGAAAGCGGAAAAGAGTTCAGTACAATCCAATTTGCCCCATTGCTGCAGCAGTCTCCTGCACCATTCAATCAGCAATAATGAACGTGTCCTACATAGACATTTATCTTCTGCAGGTGCGTTCAAACCATGTTTTGATCTCGTTCTTAGGGCGGAAGGAAGCGTTATTTTGCTTGATGTATGGACTGGAAAGACCTAAACACCATGCGTGACAATATTCATAATCTGATCAAAGGCAACAGGTTAATACGTCTTAAAACTCTTCATACAATCGAAATATGTCAAATATTTATTATGCTGAATGATCGTGAGAAATCAAGTAACCGGGGGTACCTATATTGTGTAATAGAATTTTTAAATAAGAAAATTTTTAAATATATAATAAAACCTTATTTCTTCCCCTAGGGGCCTGTTCTGGTAAATGTGGAAAAAAGAACGTTCTTGATCTTTGAACGCTGCATAACTCATCAATCCTTTTCTAAATAAATGTTATTTTTCGCACTGAAGCTTAACATCTTACTCTGACCCTAATGTCCTGGTTTTCGGGCACACCTTATTTTTTATAAACGTGAAAAAGAAAAAGCATATACAATAATAGTATATATATCATACTGTCTATCTATCTTCTTCTATCTATCTATCTATATATATATATATATAATATATATATATATATAATATATAGAATATATATATATTAGTGTTTATATATATTAAAATTAGTATATCTATATATATATATATAATATATCGACATATATATATATATTTATATATATATACATATAACAATATAAAAAAACTTTTGTGTGTGTGTGTGTGTGTGTGTGTGTGTGTGTGTGTGTCCATACCAACACCACACCACACATAAAGTATATATATATATATAATAATTATATATATAGATATATATATATATATCATATATATATATATATATAGATATTATATTATATATATATATATATATACTATATATCTATATATATATATATATATATATATAATATATATACATATTATATATCATATATCTCTTACCTATCTATAGATATATATAATATATATCTATATATATTATAATCGATACATATAAGTAATATAGATGAACAAAACATCCCATGGCGTCTTTGTATACTATTGTGATTTTTGATTTTTTTTTTTTCATCTTGTTATAAAACTCTAATCGTTTGTCTTACTGTATAGGCCCAATGTACTGTCCTATTTCAGTTTCATATTCTACTACCACTCTCCCCTTGGCCTCTGATAATCTGTCCGTCCCGCGATGTCCACACGTTCCTCGAAAGTTTCGCTCATGTCCTCCTTGACTTTGGATTATCTAAACTTCCTCGTAGTCCCTTGGTCCAGGCTTAACTCGGCGGCGTCCTCCGTCCCACACTCCTCCCAGATCGCGTCCATGTCCTTCTCACGTCCACATGATGTCTCGTAATCTACATCCGGATCTACGGGCGTCGGGGCAGGGTCGGCTCTCGGGGCGGCTGATACGCGCTAAAAAGCGATCCAGTTGACTGGAATCTGCAGCGTGTCGCCATGCCGTCGCCCATCCACAGCCAATCTGGCAACTGGTACCTCGCTGGTTAGTTCCTGGTCTATCGTTAGTCTACGGAGTCCGGCAGGGCAGAGTGCCTATGTCCACTACCCCGGGATGGCTTAACAACCTGCTCAACGAACATCCATCCTGGTCTGCAGGCCTATTGCGATCAATCTGAATGGACATTCCTTCCCACAGCCTCCTAAGGGTGACCGGTTTTTTCTGCAGGAGTTCCTCCTTCAGAAGTGCCGTGTCGGTTATCGTCGGTCTGACTGCAATATATGTCACGGGAACCAGATCATACCGTCACGGCCAATAGTAATAGAAAGACTAGGCAACCGAGAGAGAGGGGGTGTTTAGTACCACTAGCTGGTTGTTTATAAAGAAAAAAATTATTTTGTTTTTTAACTTATTATCGTCTTTTTATGTTTTATTTTATGTTTTATTTCACAAAGATAAGAAGAAAATAAGAGAGGGAGATGTCCGTATCGATCCGCATGACACTTGCTTGACACATCCGTTCTCTGATGGATTGAGAGTAGTCAGGGAAACGAGAAACGGCAATCTCTGTCAAGGCTTTACTTTAACCACTGATTCGTCACCCAGAGAAGAAATAACAAATGTAATTTATATACGAGGTCACTCAGCACGACTGACAAAAATTGCGCTAAAGAGAGTACTCCATAAATCTTTTAAGCTGGCGCTAAACAGCGAACCAACCCTATCTACCTGAAAAGGATTTATTGTGGCGAGTGTCCTTTTGTCTCTGCGTAGGATGAGTTGAGGTGTGATGATTGTGTGTGTGTAGTGCGTGCGTGATGAAAGTGGCGCTCGCATATTGAACGTGAATAGTGAAAAGTGAGAGTGACCTCACACGCGAATGGAATCACAAATACGAAATGATTAACATTCACTAGAACAAAAACTGATTAAATTAGCAAAGCTAAGCTACCATAAGAATTATTTCAACTACCCCATTGAATTCCGATCGAATGTACGTTATGAAAATGAATTGCTACATTAAAAATATTCGCGCTATTTTGAACAGCAAAATCTTCTCAGGGTCAGCAATCCTGAACTGCCGAGGTACATGTCTAGCTATGGCATGTTAGACTTATCGATGGGGATCCTATACCCTAACTTCCCGTAATTTGACTGAAGCGTGACTCGAGCCGGGAAAATCCATTAAATCCTGCTCTTTTCTTTGTATTTGTGATGGGTGCTCGTGACATTCCTTCGGATTTTGCGAATCACATGATCGGTTTTGGAATTAACCCAAAACATCTAGTTGACCTTCAAAGGTGAAGAAGGGTGTGATTAATAAGCGGAATAATGATTCTAGCTTAAACCCTACGTCCTACATTATTTTAACGCACGTAACCGCGGGTCACACCGACTCAAAGTTGGCCCCAGCGAACGAATAACCTTTGGTTTGTAGGCCTGTACCTATACTTTCTGAACGTCGGAGCGCGATGATCTATTAGGCATTTACCAACCCCAGGGCAATATCACAGGGCAAATCCTGTGACCTATATGTGTGTGGAGGATCCTAACGCTATACTTTTTTTGTCAATAGAAATAGATTTTAATAAAATTGTTGCTTAGTCACGCTGCATGTTCTAGCGCCGATAGAACGTGTCAACCAAAAATCAATGTAACAATGCTATGGGTTAATCCTCCCAAGGTTGTCAACAAAACAACTACCAATGTACAGTGACCAAACGGTCATGGCTTGACCCTCCTCCTCGTTTTCCCCTGACCACACAAGAAAGAGAAAGTAGGGTCAGGTCAGGGCCCCGGAGGGGGAGTGAACCGATAAAATGAAATGATATTCCATGATAAGATAAAATACACAATGGCGTTAAATTCATTGCAGATGACAAACAACATAAACGTCTCTAAAAACGAGAGAAATTAATTACTACTTAACTAACGAACGATATTCATGTTTTATATTGACCCACATACTCCATTCACACGGAAATGCGATCTGAGGTGAAGGGAATAGTGTGAGAACGTGCCCAGTTGCTGTCATTTAGTAGCACTTTTTAACCAACAAAAACACGCCTTACAATTTTGGGAGAAAAAGGAAAAGAAATAAGAAAAGGGCCCAACGTGTACTTACGTTTTTTTTGTTTTTTTTAAACATGTCTTCTACTAGCGGTCGAGCGGATTTTCTTTTCTTCTTTGGAGGTGGTGTTCGTGCTGCGAGACGAAAGGACACAGAGCTTGCCCTGCCACCACTTATAAAGTCCTATTATGAGTACTCTAGTAAGAGGGCCTGACAGGGAATCAAAAACACATGTACCAGGGGTGAACACACTTCTACAACGATGCCTACGACTTAGCTTCGGGTAATGGCGCTAAGCATGGGTCCGCATGGGGTTTTATCCCGCCCGGAGGGAGAGGCTAGGTCGACCTTACCCGCTGCGCTATATTGGACACAAACTAAGGGTCAAATGCGATCAGAATAATTGTCATTTACGCCCCTCGATGAGGAATGGTTCCCTATTTGCGGACTTGATCCACGTGGAAAAACAGCCATGTGGGTCCACTCGTTACAGAAATAGACTTTGTCATATGATATATAGATATATATATGTATATATATATACATATAATAGCTATCGTTACTATATATCTATATATATATATAATATATATATATGATATATATATATATCTATGATGCAGTATAGTATTATGTATATATATATATATATAGATATATATATATATATATATATATAAATATATATATAATAATATATATATTTGTTCCTGGGTAAGACAATAAACTGCACCTGGGGTTCCCTTGAACAAGGTAGCACCCTATTAGCCCCTATACCAGGGTTGGCTGTGAAACTGTCGCAGCAGGCAGTGGATATCTGTGAAACACCTTCAGTTTTCTACTGATTACTGGTTTTCAACCAACTACTATGTCTGGCGTATTACAGAGTAACTGTTTTAAAGCGGCAGAGATAGTTCCTCCTAGTTAGTTGGAGACTGCGAGTTGAGAAGAGCCTGGGGGATTCCCACTCCACTTTTATTTTCTCCTGACAAACCTCTACAACCAATGATTAAATTCCCAGCAATAATAATTCAATCCACATCGCCCGTCGCAGGGGGGGGGGGGGGTGGGTATAAGTGGGCGCGTTAGTCCAGTGGGCAACCAGGCTGACATGTTATACATGCATCTGGAAGACAAAGAAATAAAGAAAACATGTCCAATTAAGAAACACATTAACTCGGAACGTGGAACGTAAGGAAAATTAGGGATGGGTACTTACATACTGGTCTTTAACAAAAATTGATAGATTACAAACATTCAAATTAGCATAAGTGAGACATTGGAAAATGATGGAAGTTTCAAAACTAAGGAAACAAGACAGTTTTCTTTTTTCTGGAAAAGAAGACAGTAAATTATAGTCGCGGAGTTGCTATGTTCTCACGAAATAACTGCAAAGCACTAATTGGTTACAGCCCAAAAATGATCGCATTTTAAAGTCAAATACAGCAAAACCTCATAACATAGTTTTTATAACAATGCCTAGCACCAACCAATATTGCAAGTGATGAAGAAATATAACAGTTTTTTTATAACCTCTCTCCAAGATAGCTTTAGACACAATCCCTAACAGAGATGTAAAAGTGATCCCCATGGGAGACCTCAATGCAAGGTAGGAAAAAATATCGAAAAAAATACACCTGTTAAAATTCGGCCTTGGAGATATAACTACCAGAGGTAAAAGATTTTATTGAATTCTGTATTACAAATAATCTTAGTTATACCAATACATTGTTCCAACACCACCAGTACCTTGTACATTTGGTTTTTCACCAGACAAAAGAACACGCAACCAAATTTACTACATTGTGCTGAAAACCAAAAAAAATGGAAAAGTTGCATAAAAACTGCAAGTACAAGACCTGGTTCTGACTGCAACAGTGACCACCAACTACTAACTGATCGCCTTTAAAATACGACTCTCAAAAAGCTGGAGCGTTCCAACACGACCTCTAAAGCTCGACTACAAAACTCTTGATACAATTACGAATACCAGTGTCAACAAATTTGAAAATACTCAATCACTGTGAAGATGATAAAACCCAAATGAGTGTGGGAAGAAGGAAAAGAACTCCTGCTGAGCACTGCTTAAGAAACTATCGCCAAAAAGAAAAAAAGACAAATTCCCCCTGGATATCTGAAAAAACAACTAAGTGAAAATTGAAACAAGAAGATGCCTAAAATCAAAGGGTATCAATAATCCAGTTGAAAAAGTAATTACAAAAAACTAAATACAAAATCAAAGCTTATTGCGACAATATAAGGAAAAAAATATTTAAATAACGTGCCAGAGAATTGAAAACTGTTTCTATCAATAATACAGACCTAAAGAACCTCTACCAAGGAGTTAGAAGCCATCCACGAAAATTTAAACCTACAATGGACACTATCAAACTGAAGATGGAAGGAGTCAAAGGATAGATGGAATCAATATTGTGTCCAACCTGTCAAAAAGATAAATATCTAACAACAACATTAATTGGACTCATGACAACGGGATGAACCACCGCACTACTAGACGAAGTGTAGAAAAGCCATAAAAGAATAAAGAATAACAAGAAGCCCCGGAATAGATGAAATAACGGCAGAACCTATTAAGAATGTGCTGGCAAAGTGTTGAATACTTCTACAAACTCTGTTACAAAATATGGAATAAAAGAAGATGGCCAGAAGACTGGGTAAATTCAGTCCTTTAACTCCCATAACTAAAAAAGGTGACGCACCTCCAAGCAACATACTATTAACAATTTCATTAATAGGTCCAGCAGCAAATTTTGTTGAAAAATTTTGCTGAAAGATGAAGTTTGAAGTTAAAGGATAGGAAATTTGCAGACGAACAAGCAGGTTTGCCCTGGAAAAGGTACCGAGACCCATGATTCTAAATCAAAAATTGATCATGGCGAAAAACATCGAAAGACATTACCTATGTTTTCATCGATTAAAATTGTTTTTTTGAAAGCTTTTGATACTGTTGATCACGATATCCTCTGGAATAACATACTATATAAGGTTTCCAAAAACACATCATCCCTCAATAAAGCCATGTATGACCAACAACATCAGCTGTAAGAAACCTACTTTATGGGTTTAACAGAATGGTTCAAGTCAAACAAGGAGTGCGACAGGTGTGCATTCTGTCTCCGCACCTCTTTAACATATATTCTGAAACTATTATGAGAGTGCTCTAGAGAATTTTGAGGAACTGTGATGTTGGAGGATACAAAATATCAAATTGAGGTACGCCGATGATTAGTTTTTTTGATTTCCCAGCGTTTCACCTTGAACTACAACACTACTAGATAAGTTAGAGAAGCAAAGCGAGCTGTTTCTTATGCCAAGAAAACTACGATCTGAAGATTCAAAGATACACCGGCAATGAACAATGATGAACATGTTTACAATCAATGGAATGATTGGGGAAAATTGAAAGATGTTTCACTTATCTTGTAGCTGTTTTACTAATACAGATGATGATTCACCGGAGATAAAAGAGAATTGCCATTGCCAAAAAACCGACACAATTATTTGCCTCTCAATAACATCTGGAAAGACGCGAAGGCATTACTTTACGGACAAGCTGAGGTTATTGATACTCATTAGTTTTTCCCACTTGCATCATATGGTTCTGAGTGTTGGGTGCTGAAGTATATACAAGAAAAGATCAATAGTTTTGAAATGTGGTGTTACAGATGAAAGTACTGCGTATTAAGCCTGGACAGAGAAGAAGAACGAATGATGAAGTGGCCGAAAAAATAAATTGTAAAGACCGGCCTGTTGGACATCTTGTATAAAAGGAGGAAATTAAAGTTTATTGTTCATGTGGATGAGAAGTACAAGTATTGAGAAAAACTTGCTGACAGGGATGGTGATAGTAAACAGAGGAAGAGCTCAATACCCAAGACAAAACCTGAGCGACGATACAAAGATATTTGCGGGTTGTCGATGGTACAAGTGGAAAGAAAAGCGTAAGGATCGAGTTTAGTGGCGAAGGATGGTGGAGAGGTTTCCACCGGCCTTGCTCAAACATTAGCATACACCGTTATTGATGATGAGACATATATATATACCTATATATATATATATATATATATAGATAGTTAGAATAGATAGATAGATATAGAATTTATATATGTATATATATATAGATCAGTACATAGATATATCTGCATATATATGTATATGTACATTATCTTGTGTGTGTATGTGTGTGTACATGTATATATAATACATATATGTTATATTATATTTGTGTGTGTGTGTGTTTGTCCGTGTACATGTACATATACATACTAATATGTAATGTATGTGTGTGTTGTGTGTGTGTGTGTGTGTCTGTAATGTGTGTTTGTGTGTGGTGTGTGTGGGTGTGTGTGTGGTGTTGGTGTGTGAATATTTGCGTATATATCATTTCCATAATATACATACATACATACTATATATATATATATATTATATATATATATATTATATTATATGATATATATATATATGTAATATATAATATATTATATATATATATATAATATATTATATATATATATATATATAGATATATACTACTATCTATATATATCTAATGTAATATATCTCTATAATATATATATATATAATACTATATTGATATAATATATGTATATATATATATATATCATACCTATATATATATATATATAATATATATAACACACACACACACATCACACGACAACACACAAACCACACACACACACACACACACACACACACACACCACATCTTAATATATATAATATCAATATATATATATATATATTATATATATATATTCAATTCTATATATATATATATATATAATATAGTATTATATATATATATATATATATACATATATATATATATATATATACTTATATATATACATATATATATATAATATATATATCTATATATAATATATCTAATATATATATAGTGTTGTGTGGTGTGTGTGTGTGTGTGTGTGTGTGTGTTGTGTGTGTGTGTGGTGTGGTGTGTGTGTGTGTGTGTGTGTGTGGGTGTGTGTGGGAGCGGGTGTGTGTGTGTGTGTGTTGTGTAGGTGTGTGTGTGTATGTGTGGGCGTGTGTTGTGTGTGTTGTGCACGCGTGCGTGGTTGTGTGTGGTGTGTGAGTGTGTGTGTGTGTGTGTGTGTGTGTGTGTGTGGTGTGTGTGTGTGTGGTGTGTGGTGTGTGTGTGTGTGTTTATATTTATGTAGACCCACATAATATATACACACATATACATAAATACCTCCATTCAATATATAGATATATATAGAATATATAGTATAATATATATATTGATAATATTATATATACTATATATCTAATGTATATATATATATATATATATCTATATATATATATACTATTGTTTGTTTATATATATATATATATATATAGGTATGTATGTATGTTGTGTAGTTGTGTGTTTTTTTTTTTTCTGTTTTTCTTTCTGTGTGGTGTGTGAGTGTGTGTGTGTGTGTGTGTGTGTGTGTGTGTGTTTGTGTGTGGTGTGTGTGTGTTTTGTGTGTGTGTTTGTGTGTGGGGTGTTTTTTGTGTGTGTTGTTGTGTGGGGGTGGTGTATTATTTTTTTTTTATTTTTATTTTTTTTTTATAATTATAATTTAAAAATCTTTTATATATTAAAATTTTATATTCTTTTATAAATATAATCCCTTTTTAATATATATATATTTATATTTTATATATAAAATTTAAAAAAATTTATATATAATTTTTTTTATATACGAAAATACTTATATAACCCCTTTTATATTATTATTTTATATATAATATTATATATATTTTAAAATATTATTTTTTTGTGTGGGGGTGGTTTATATTTTATATATATTTTAAAAAAATATATATATATTATTAAAATTAAAATTTTTAAAAATTAAAAACTAATATATATATATAATATATATTATATTATTATTATATATATATATATCACATGCAAAAAAAAAAAAAAAATATATATATATATATTACATATAGGCCTCCAAACCCCCCACACACCACCAACAACCACCACCACCACACACACACACAAACACACCCCACCCCCCACCCACACACACACACACACACACACACCACGATATATAATAATAAATATTATTTTTTATATAATAATATATATAAAATATATATAATTTTAAATTTTATAATACAAAACACACCCCCACACACACCCCACACACAACACCCCCACAAAATATATATATAAATATATATAAAAATATATAATTATATAATATATATATAATTTTATATTTATATTATATATTTTTAATATATATATATATATATAAAATATATATATATATATTTTAAAATATTATTTATATTACATATATATATTAATTATCATATATTTATCTATTATAAACTTATCTATATATATAATAAAATTTTTGTGTGTGTGTGTGTGTGTGTTGTGTGTGGGGTTGTGGTGTGTGTGTTTTTTTGTGTTGTGGTGTTGGTGGTGTGTGTGTTGGTGGTTGTGTGGTGTTGTGTGTGTGTGTGTGTTATGTGTGTGGTGGGTGTTTTGTGTGTTGTGTGGTGTGTGTGTGTGGTGTGTGTTGTGTGTGTTGGGGGTTGTGTGTTGTGTGGGGGTGTGTTTGGGGGGTGGTGTGTGTGTGTGTGTGTGTTTAATTTTTTTTTGTACACCCCCTAATATATCACACATATCATACATCATTAAATAAATTATATTTTATATATAATTTTATAAAATTATATTATATATATACAATATGTATATATATATAATTTATAATAATATATATATTATATATATATATTATATATATATATATATTATTATGTTTTAATTTTTTTTGGGGGGTTGTTGTTGTGTGTGGGGGGTTTTTTTGTGGTTGTTTGTGGGTGAAAATTTTTTTTTGTTTTTTTTTTTTTTTTTTTTTTTTTTTTTTGGGGGGGGTGTTTGGGGGGTGTT
>NW_023658125.1:10000-25123 GCF_015228065.2 Penaeus monodon
GGGCCGCGGTGGCCGAATGGTTAGAGCGTCGGACTCAAGACTGTCACGACGGCAATCTGAGTTCGAGGGTTCGAGTCACCGGCCGGCGCGTTGTTTCCCTTGGGCAAGGAACTTCACCTCGATTGCCTGCCTAGCCACTGGGTGGCCAAGCCAGCTCAAGTCAGTGCCGGGTAAATAGAGATGGTAACTCGAAAAAAAAAAAAAAAAAAAAAAAAAAAAAAAAAAAAAAAAAAAAAAAAACCGGGCTCTAAATTGCTAACAAAAAATCATGGAAGCCCATGATCGTCAAGGCCGCGGTGGCCGAATGGTTAGAGCGTCGGACTCAAGATTGTCACGACGGCAATCTGAATTCGAGGGTTCGAGTCACCGACCGCCGCGTTGTTCCCTTGGGCAAGGAACTTCACCTTGATTGCCTACCTAGCCACTGGGTGGCCAATCCAGCCCAAGTCAAGTGCTGGTCCCAAGCCCAGATAAATAGAGAGAATGATTACCTAAAAGGTACCACCGGCACTCTTCGTGGAAAGGAACTGGGGACCCTACCACGTACTCACTCCAAGAGCATCACAACATGAAAAACTACAATTAAGTATCATGCTGTGACCAAGGCGGCTCAGACATGAACCTACCGTTAAAAGAAAGAAAGAAAGTGAATTGTAACGCCCCCGGCTAGTGATAGCGGGTGTGCCGGGGTGTGGGCTTGCAGTACTGCTTACCTTAGACTTAGAAAAAACATGAAAACGATAATGGCTTAGTTCAAAACATCATGAATAAAACAATAAAATGAGTAAAACAGATAGCAGAACATCATGAACAAATAAGACTGAGGGAGGGTGGGGCCAAAAAAAAAGAAAAAAAAAAAGGATAATATACATTTATTTATGCACCAGATTATCTTATTCAGTTTATATGTACACTATGTGCAACTGGCCACGTACTTACAAAAATCATACAACCCCTCTCCAGTCAGATGGCAAACACCAAAAAAAGGTGCTAAGCCTATCAGGGTAAGGAAAGAGAGACCCTGAGTATAATTTCGGCCCTTTTTTTTGCGGCTCACGCTTCCTAAGAGTGGGGTATAGATTAAAAATTCCCCGAAAAGTAAAATGAGGACGAAATAAAAGAAAAAAAAAATCAACACATGCACACACCACACACACACATAAATACATACATACACACACACACACACACACACACACACACACAACACACACACACACACACACACACATATATATATATGTGTATATATATATATATATATATATATATATATATATATATATATATATATTCACTGGAGATAAAAAGAAGAATTACCATTGCCAAAAACGCCACAGGTGCTCTCAATAACATCTGGAAAGACCGAAGCATTACCTCACAGACAAAGCTGAAGTTATTGAACTCATTAGTTTTCCCAATTGCATCATATGGTTCTGAGTGTTGGTGCTGAAGAAGATAGACAAGAAAAAGATCAATAGTTTTGAAATGTGGTGTTACAGACGAGTACTATGTATTAACTGGACAGAGAAGAAAACGAATGATGAAGCGCTGAGAAAATAAATTGTAGAACTGGCTTTTGGACACTTGAAAAAAAGGGAAAAATTAAAGTTTTTGGGTCATGTGTAGAAGTAAAAGTTTTGAGAAAACTTCTGACAGGGATGGGATAAGAAACAGAGGAAAGGCAAACCGAAGACAAACTGGCCAACATAAAAGTTTTTTCGGGCTGTCGATGGACAATGGAAAGAAAAGCGCAGATCGGTTTGGTGGCGAGTATGGTGGAGGGGTCCACGCTGCTCAACATGACAAAACCGTTATTGATGCTATATATAATTATATATTATTTTATATAATATTATATAAAATATATATATATATAGTATGTATATATATGTGTGTGTATGTGTTGTGTGTGTGGGTGTGTCTGTATGTATTCGATATACCTAATGTACATACACACACCACACACACACACACCCACACCACACACACACAACACACACACACACAAACACACAAAACAATATATATAAATATATGTGTGTGTGGTGGGGGTTTGTGTGTGTGGGTGTGTGTGTGTGTGTGTGTTTTTGTGGTATGTGTGTGAGTGTGTGTGTGTATTGTGGTGTGTGCGTGTATGTGTGTAGGTGTGTTGTGTGTGTGTGTTTGAGCGTGGTGTGTGGTGTGTGTATGTGTGTGTGTGTATGTGTGTGTGTTGTGTGTGTGTTTTGAGCGTGTGTGTGTGTGTGTATTGTTGTGTGTTGTGTGCGTTGTGTATGTCCCTGTGTGTACACACGCACACACACCACAAAAACTATTGGAGAAACCGGACACAGATGAAAATAAATGACACAAAAAATCAGTGAAAGGAAAAGGGGGAATATATAAAAAATTCATACACTTTGATATTTTGTCCTAGTTCACCAAGCAGGAGGCCAAAGCGCATCAAAATGATAAAAAAATAAAAGGGGAAAAAAAACAAGAAATTAGAGAAAAAAGGGGGAAAAAAAAAATAGGAAAAAGGAAGGAAACCCTTCCTAAAATTCCCACCCCCAAGTTTCCACTGGGATTTTAAAACCCCGCAATCACTGACAAAGGCATTGAGCCTTTGTAAAATTTTTCATCCTTCGGACTTTTGGGCTGTGTTTTGTTTTTTTTGCTTTTTTTTTCATTGATTGTCCCTTTTCTATTTCTCTTTTTTTAAAAAAGTTTTGGTAATTCTTTCAGTCTTTGGGTTGTTACAGAATATTTTTTTTTTTTTTTTTTTTTTTATTCGTGAGGTAGATATTAATTCAAAATATATATTTGTTGTGTATTTGCCCATATCATGCATATCATACTGTACCACACACACACACATATATTGTGTTAATATATTATATTATATATAATATATAATATATATATAATATATATATATATATATATATATAAATAAATAAACAACATAATGTACATAAATGTATTTTTTTTGTCTGTAAGTAGTAATTCCAATTTTTATATTTTACATATGTATAAAATATAATATATATATAATATATATTAATATATATATATATATATATATCATAACTGTGTGTGTGTGGGGTGTGTGTGGTGTGGTGTGTGTGTTGTGTGTGTGGGGTGTGTGTGTGGTGTGTATCTGTGTGTGTTTATGTGTGTATAAATATATTAAATATATTTATATTTATATATATATATATATTATATTATAATATAAAAATTTTATGTATACAAACACACACACACCACACCCACACAAAAAATTTTATATATATTTTATATATTTTATAAATTTTTAATATAAAAAAAATTATATATAATTTTATAAAAAATTATATAAAATATTAAAAAAAAAAAAAAAAAGTTTTATATATATATATATATATATATATATATTATAAAAATATTATATTTATTATGTTTATAAATAATATGTATATATTTTAATATATATATATATATAATAATATATAAAATATAATAATATATATGTATATATATATATATATAAAAAACGTACATATAAAAAAATATAAAATTATATTTTTTTAAATTATATATATTTATATATATTATATTATAATATATATAATTTTTATTATAATATATATAAACATGCATTGAAATTTATAAAAAAGTATATACTATATATTTATTATATATATATATATAATATATATATACACATAAATATATGTAATATAACCATCGTATATAATATATGGGAACGCGGGGGCCCCAAAGGGTTGAGCGTCGGCCCCAAGACGTCACGACTGCAATCGGGTTTCGGGGTTTTTCGAGTCACCGGCCGGCCGTTTTTTCCCTTTGGGCAAGGAACTTCACCTCGATTGCCTGCCTAGCCACTGGGTGGCCAAGCCAGCCCAGTCATGCCGGGAAAATATAGATGGTGACTGGGAAAAAAAAACACCGAGGGAAGGAAATGGCAAACCACCGTTTTAAATTGCCAAGAAAAATCAGGGAAACCCCCAGATCCCCAAAGGGCCGCGGGGGCCCAAAGGGTTAAGCATCGGATCAAGACTGTCACAGGCAATCTGAGTTCAAGGGTTCGAGCCCCCGCCCGGGCGCTTGTTCCCGGGGGAAAGGGAACTTCACCTTGATTGCCTACCTAGCCACGGGGTGGCCAAGCCACCAATCAGTGCGGGCCCCCAAACCCCGGGATAATAGAGAAAATGTTTACCAAAAAAAGGTTAACACCGGCACTCTCCTGGAAAGGAACTGGGACCCTACCCGTATCACCCCAAAGGCAAAAACCATAAAAATAAAATTAATATCATCTGTGACCAGGGCGGTCGACATGACCTACCTTTAAATAAAATGAAAATATATAATATACTAATATATATATATATAAAATATATATATTATATATATATATATATATTATATTATATATACGTATATATTTTTTATAATTATATATATAATTTTTTATATTATATTAAATATATTATATATTTTAATTATATATATATCATCTCTTTAACGGTAGGTTCATGTCTAGCCGCCTGGTCACAGCATGTACTCAATTGCAGTTTTCACGTTGTGATGCTCTTGGAGTGAGTACGTGGGGGCCCCCCATTTCCCTTTCCCGGAATATTTAATAATATATATAATATATATATTATATATAATTATATATATTTTTAATATATTATATTATATTTAAAATATATATATATAATATATATATATAATATATAATATATTAAAAAATATATATATATATATTTTATATATATATACGTAAATATTATATATTATATATATATTATATTATTTAATAATAATAAATATCAATATATATATTATTTATATAAAAATTTTATATATTTTAAAATTTTAATTTATATCCCATGCTGTGTATTTTAAAAAATAATCCCTATATATATAATTATATATTATTATATATTTTTTTTATATATACATATATGTTATTTTACCATCGCTCAAAATTTCCCAAGAAAAATCAGGAACCCCATATCGTAAAGGGCCCGGGGTGCCGAAGGGTTAGAGCGTCGGATGTCACACGGCAATCTGATTTCGGGGTTGGGCCCCGGGCCCGGCGCTTTTGTTCCCTTTGGAAAGGAACTTCACCTCAAATCCCTTTCCCTGGGTGGCCAAGCCACCCCCAAGTGCTGGTCCCAAGCCCAGATAAAATAGGAGAATGTTTCCCCAAAAAAAAAAAAAAAAAGGAAAACCCGGCACTCTCCGGGGAAAAGGGAACTGGGGGACCCTCCCACTTTTCTCACTCAAGACATCACAACTGAAACTACAAAAGTACAGCGTGCCACGGCGGCTCAGACATGAACCTCCCTTTAAAAAAGAAGAAGAATTTATATATTATTATATATATATAATTTTATTAATATATATATAATATATAACATATTATATATAATATATTTTATAATATTATATATATATATATAATTTATATACGTATATATATATATATATTATTATATATATATAATATATAATATTATATATTATATATATATATATATACACTGTGTGCGTGTGTGTGTGTGTTGTTTTGGGGGTGTGGTGTGGTTGTGTGTGTGTGTGTAGTAGGGGCCCCATCAGTCCGTGTCGACAAAAGCATTTTTCTCTCCCCACTCTCGTAAGCTAAGTCAATGCCTAAATGTGAGGAGCACTGTTGCCAATGCAGCAGGCTCCCCTCCCACGCATGATGGATGAAAAGGGAACGGCATAGCCCGGGTGCGGTTTGGCACCAGCGGCGTCGCAGGTTTGCAAAAACGAGCTCGTAACGACAACGAGTTATCCCAACTTAAGCAAATCTGTCGAATCCGCATGCACATCGGCGTATGTGAAAAGCGTTGTGCTTCATGCCACGCTCATCGTCCGCGGGTGCGCGGTGTGCACACGCACGGATTAGCTTCAGTTTATTTTATTCTTACTTAGATGCGATATGGTCCCGACTGGAACCTTGTATTCAGTCTGTGCACAGTCAAAGGCTATGGGAGGCCCTGTTCAGAAACAACCACTCCCCTTTTGGGCACCCTAGATGAAAAGATTCGTGAGTAAAACCCTGAGGAAAAACCCGGAAACCCGGGAATCCCTGAACATTCGTTGTCGCTTACGCTTCGTTCGGGCAACGCCGCTGGGGCTACGCTGTTGGGTTTCTATGTCGTTTTTTTTGGATCATCATCTCTGAAGAGAGGGAGCCTGCTCATATGAAATTGTTTGCGTTCGCATTCTTTCGCCCAGGATTGATCTACCTGTGGGGAAGGGGTAAGAGACAATATGCCTATCGACACTGACTTACAGTGGCCTTCTACTATTTTTTATATTGTTCATATTTTAAATATATTTTCAATATATGTTTATATATGTTTATACATTTAGCGAGATATATAAAACATTACATAATATATTATATATATAATATATTATATATTAATATTATATATATATATTAATGTGTTGTGGTGTGTGTGTGTGTGTGGTGTGTGTGTGTGTGTTTTGTGTGGTGTGTGGTGTGCTGTTTGGTGTGTGTGTGTATTTATATATCATATCATAGGTATGAAAATGTATATATGTATATTCACACACACACACCACACACACACACACACACACACACACAACACATACACACACACACACGCACACACAACACCACACACACACACCATCCCACACCCCACACACACACCACACACACCACACACACAACACACACACACACTATATAATAAATATATAATATAATATATATATATTATATATAAGATATGTATTTTAATATATCTCTGCATTTATGTTATATACATTATAAACACGTTATATATTATATATAGATTATAAAAATAATATATATTAATGTTATATATATAATACATATATTTATTTACTCACACACACAAAACACAACACACACACACACAACACACACAAACACACCCCCACACAAAAAAAAAAAAAAAAAAAAAAAAAAAAAAAAAAAAAAATATTTTTAATATATATATATTATATATAATTTTATATATATATATTATATATTTTTTTTTATATTATATATATTATGCATATGTATATTATTATATAGTATAGTGTGTGTGTTTTGGTGGGGTTGTGTGTGTGTGTGTGTGTGGGTGGTGTGTGTTGTTTGTGTGTGTGTGTTGGGGGATTTTGGTGTTTTGCTATATGGGGATGTGTATGTGTATGAGCTTATCTATAATCGTGTGTGTGTGAGGTGGAAAAGAGTGTAAGAGAAGGATGGGATAAACCTAAACAAAAGACAGGACAGGCAAGCCAAAAAAAGGGGCCCCCATGAAGAGTCGCGCTTCAGTCTGTTAAAAGGGAAACTTTGTATTATTCATGTTTTTTGTAAGTGTGTAGCTGTATTGCGCCGGGATATGCACGTGGGGCCCAGAGCCTTGCCGTATAGACCAACGAAAGAGAAACGGAGGCAGTTATTGACAACAACCCTTCTTATGCCCCCATACCCAGCCGCAAAGCGTTGTGTCAGCTTCATTAACACTCAGGCAAGGCACGCAAACAAACCGATGACAGCCCCGCGTCAAAAGCACATACAAGATAAGAAACACAATTTTGCTAATAAACAAAACACGTCGGCACAGCACGTATCAGGGACACACCACACAAACACGCAGTCACATGGGCACACAAAAACACACACACACCACACCGCACACCACAAACACACCCCCGGGACACGCACACGCAAACCCCAGACCGCACCCACACGCACGCACCCACAAAAACACACGCACACACACACCCAAACACACACACCACACACACACCACAACAAAACAAACAAACACAACCTCTCCCACACGTAAAATACACACATACACCCACCCACAGTCACACGAATACACCGCACAAAAACAAACCCCCCACACTAAAACCTTTTGTCGGCTTGGTTTCCAATTTAAGGAAAATTTTTTAGAAAACCGTCTTAAAAAGGGGGCCAAGTTTTTTTCATCCACTTTTATAAAGTGATTGGCAGATGGAGCCTTAAATAAATATCAGGAGAAAGGGGAAATGGAAAAGGGAAAGGGGCGAGGGGAAGTGAGAGTAAAGGGGGGAGGGGTATATGGGGAGGAAAGGGGGGGGAATGGGAGAGAAAGGGAGGGGAAGGGGGAAAAGGGGAAAGGGAAAAAGGGGGAGAGGGCAAAAAAGGGGGGGGCAAGAGGGAAGGAGGGGTTGATTGTTATTCAAAAAAATCTGCCGCGTCAACGGCTAAGGGCATTACGGCGAAAACTTTGTTTGGGTTGAAATGTTGAAATAATTTTAAAACGTTAAAAATTATCAAAAAATGTCTTATAAAAGACAAAAAAATAATTAAAAATAAAACATAAAACAAAAAATCTTCACTTTTAGCCATCATCGGCCCTTTAGTCAGTTTTGTGTCCCGATCTTGTCTTGTTAAAACAACCTCTACTTGTATTGGGAGGATGCTGGTCATCCAAAGCCAAAAGGGCACTCGAAATTCTCGCAGTTTGATCTGAGATATCCTCCATTGTTTCCTCCATTTATCCGAAGACAACCCCGATGCTGGGTTTCAAGTTGGTTGTGGGAGAAAATACGAATCACGGGCTGAGGGAAACGCCTTTACCTTTTGATCAGCTCGCTCATTCCGACTGATACCAACATTTGCTGGGACCCAACACGATTATTTTTTACGTGCTGACATCAGTGCAAGCCAAACAGAAAACCCCCCAAAGGATGTGATGATTTGAGCTCTTGATTGCTTGCAAGGCACAACGAGAGCGAGTCCAAAAATATGACAGTGGAATGGTTCAAAAATCTCAAATCACCTTGACTGCTGCAAGGATGGGATGTAACCCTGCAGTGAAGTCGAACTGTTAGAGAAAAAATGCCAAATGCAGTCTTCCTTCTACCCTGCTGCAAGCCCACACATTTTAGATTTCGAACCCTCTGTATTATTGCATCTGATCCTTGGTACTAAGAAGTGTGTTGAAAACTCTCTCTGACTTCTGATTGGATTCTCCCTTTTCCCAAATCCGAACAAATCCAGTTCGACTTATTATCCAAGGGGGGAATTGTGGAGTTCCAAAAGCAGGATCTTAGTGATTTAAATTAAGCTTCACAAGATTCCTCATCTCCTACCATAGGTCGGCTATCCTCAAGGGGTTTAAAACAACTGGAATAGGGAACCTAGAATCCTTTTTAGCCTCGTGTAGTAAATCAGGTTCATGTAGTCCCGGTATAATGGAAGAGGTGGTTTTTCCCCCCTCAGCATACAGGGGCTCCACAATGAAGACCTGAAAGCCCCCTCAGATTCTGAACTTTATTATGAACCGAGTCCAACATCTGGATAATAGGGGGAGTTGCATGAATAAGCCTCACATCTAATTCGAAAAAATGCCCCCACAAACGCGGCCCCGGGGGGACCAAGGCGCCGGCTTCACAGAAGAAGGGCCAGGGGCGCTGTTATGAGGGCGACTCCGCAGCGAGGGGGGAGAGCCCGCGACGCCCTTTACCCAAGAAACTGTCCGCGCTCTTCGAGAAAAGTTCCTCCCCGCTGTTTTCCTTAAAATTTAAGAACATTTCTCTCCCGAGGAGGTGGTCGAAGCAGAGGTTAGCGCCCTCACGGTTTCTGCCTAACTTCCAGGGCCCGTTCGTCTCGTGCTTGTTCAGACTGCAGGGGATACTGCCCAGGGCCTTGGGCAAGGCGGCTACGGCACCGCCCTCCTCAATGACCCCAAGGATCTGATAAGTAACGGACACCCTGCAACATTCCGAAACTCATGTGGATGCGAAGACGATTGGGGCTGTTTTGCGAGACCCCGGAGTTTCCCGCGCCTCGTGGGCGTGTGTCTGGAGAAAGGATCCGTGACCAAGTACGCCGGCCCAAACCTCGACGCCCACGGTGGTCGCCCCATGCACACGGGGGCACGGGTATTGTTGAAACAGGTATGCAAAATCTTGCAAAGCATGACAAGCAGGGTTTGCTCACAACGACATCAAGCCAGCCAACGTGTGCTGCGGATGGGCGCGGAGGGACCCCAGGGGACCGTGATTGATTCGGTCTGACCCTGGTGGCCGGGACACTGCCGAGGCGGGGATCGAGTACGAGAGTGTGTTTTCTACACCCCAGATCTGCGGGAGAGAGAGGGGGGCCCGTGTGGCAGCCTCTCCGAGTGTACGCCGTGGCAAGCTGCGGGTGTTTCCTATTTAGCGGGAACCAGATGCCGCGCGCTCAAAGGGTCTTCGCAGAGCCAGGACATAGGGCCCGGGGGGCTTAAGGCCTGGGGTCGCTCCTGGAGGCCCTTGACAGGGAGGATCCGACGCTGCCCACCCACAGGGCCCTCGCCTTTTTTGGGGGGGGGATGGGCCCGCGCCTCCACGATGACCTTCACTAAGGGGCCGCTTGCTGAAGGGATTTTTTTCTTTGTGTAAAAAATTGATATTTGTATAAAACTTACTTCAATAAAGTGTGCTGTTTTTGGGGTTTTTTCTAATTATCATTATTTTTTATTTTTTTTTTTCAGTGATGGGCATCTGGCAAAAAAAAAAGAATGTTGAAAAAAGACATTTTGTAAAAGAAGATTTGAAAACAAAAATAATGATAAACTAATGTAAATTATAATAAAAATGATGATACTACACTACTAAGGCCCCGGGGACCGAGTGGGTTGAGCGTCGGATCAAGCTGTCCCACGGGAATCTGATTTTGATGGTTTGATCACCGGCCGGGCGGGTTGTTCCCTTGGCAAAAGGAAATTCCCTTGATTGCTTACCAACTACTGGGCAGGAACCACCCAAGCAGGCTGGTCTCAAGCCCGGGTAAATAGAGAAAGATACCTAAATGGAACACCGGACCTCCGGGAAAGGAACTGGGGACCCTACCACGTACTCACTCCAAGAGCATCACAACATGAAAAAATACAATTAAGTATCATCTGTACCACGGCGGTCAAACATGAACCTACCGTTAAAAAAAAAAAAAAAAAAAGCTGCAGAAGCGTTGTGCGGCCCCCACCCCAGAAGATGGGAAAAAACCCCAAAAAACAAGCGCTTTTTTTACTTTCGAATTTTTTTAACTGTGTGATGTGAAGCGCCAGTTTTGCCTTGAGTCAAAAAATAGCCCAGTTTCTTCCCTCTAGGACCAAAAGCAGTGGGTTTCTCCCAACACACACCATATACACCCAAGCACGCATGCACACACCCACGCACTCACGCACGCATCACGCACAAAAAGTACGCACACACACACACCACACACACAAACCAACGCACACCCACACAACACCACACCACCACACAAACACCAAAAAACCACACACACACACACACACACACACACACACAACCCACAAACACCACACACACAACCACACACACCTCACCCAAAACACACACAGATTTTTATAATAAATATAAATATATATATATATATATATAATATATATATATATATTTATTATAACTATATATTATATATAATATATATATATATATATATATATATATATATTATATATATGCACCATTTATGTTATATATATATATTTATATATATGTGTTTGCATGTGTGTATGTTGTATGTGTGTGGGTTAAAACATATATATAATAGAAAAAAAAATAATCTCAACTGGAAATATCTCGTGGTATTAGATTTTTCACCAGCTGTATTTTCCTCCTTTTTTTTCCATTCCCAGACAAAACACAGAAAAAAAGATAGAAAGACTTTAAAACCGCCCTTTTTTCCCGCTACGCCCTTTTGGCACCTCTCCGAGACAGGAGAAAGCGGTAAAAATTTACCCAGTTGCTAGCGAATTCCTCATACCCAGTTATTTCCATCATGTTCGTACTTATATTGGGTATCTTAACACGAACGTATTTCTTTTCATGGGCTCTTAAAACATGAAAAATTAGTGCTTTGTTTGCATTCTCACAAATACTCCTCCTCTGTGCGGTAAAAGCCGTGATATCTGAATGTATTCGAAACATTTGAGATTAAACCTCAAGCTTTCGCAAAACTGTTCACCTGGATACATTTTTCAGCCCAAAATTTGCACACGGTATTATCAAAAAAAGATTTTTTATATCTACTGTTTTATCTGCATAAACTTGAATTTTTAAATGTCTCCCTTTTTATTTGTTTTTTTTTAATACGTAATCATTCGATACGAGCAACAACAAATCTCTGGTTGGTGGTTTGCAAATACTCTTCATGACATATGTAGCTTATGCTTTACGGCCACCAGGTCCCCGTTTTAGCGGTGGGTAGGCTGCATTTTAAAGTCAAAAACAAAGTCAGAACACTTTATTCTATTTAAAATTTCGTGTTTTTCTTTCATAAATACATTTATTTTACATTTGAGTATTTAAAGGGGTTCTTTTAAGAGTTTAACACCTTTTAAATTTAAGAAACCAAATATATTAAAGTGTTTGTGTGTGTGTGTGTTGGTGTGGTAAAGGATGCTCAGTATTCTTACCCTTTTACAAAAAAAGAAAGGAACCAATTATCGTACATAGTTCAAATTGAATGGTATTTGGTAAAAATAGATGAATCGTACTGAGTCAAGCAAAAAGACACAGTCAAAGTTGAGCTTCAAAAGTGTGGAAAAAATGAATGAAGAGTAGCAGAGAAAAAAAAGATAAAGAAAATGTAAAAAAAAATAAATTTTCGGCACAAGCCGGATTGCACCTGCGGACACCTAATTCAAATGAAAATATGACGAAATGTGATAAAAACGCTTTTCAAATCAACCGAGGATCCCAAAATAATCAAATTTCGTAGCCAACATCCGGAATTAATAACCAGGTGAAGGGGAAATGTTGCTTGATTGGAATAATGGTGGGTGGGCGCCAAGATTGAGGCAAAAAAACCAAACTTTTCCGCAAATCATTTATTTTTTTGTGCCTTTTTAACAGGAAGTTTAAAATTCAAAGTTTCATTCCACACATCATCTCAAATCCCCCAAATTTCTGTTTCTTTTCCATTGTGGTTTCTTTGACATTCAAAAAACACATTGGCATTTACCTTTCATCTCATCTCAATTAGTTATTTTGTTTTTATTGTTATCATTATTTTTATTATTATTATTTATTATTTTATTATTATTATTAGTATAGTAGTAGTAAAAGTATAGTAGTAAAAGTAGTAGCTTTGTATTTATTTATTAATTTAACCAGTCATCGTTTAATTTTATCTTTTTTTTTTTTTACTGTTGTTGTTTTGATGTTCTGAACAATTTGAAAATTTAAATTTGAATCCATATGGTTTTCTTTTATTATTCATTTGACAAAAAAACATCATTCTTTTATGCTGTGATGATACTTATCTATCTATCTATCTTTATCTATCTATCTATCTATCTATCTATCTATATCAATCATATCATATCTATCTATCTATCATTATCTATCTATCTATTTTCATCTATATAATATTTTAATAATATAAATTTTATTAATATATATATATATATTGCCCTGTTAACACACCCACCACCACACACACACACACACACACCACGCACGCGCACATGTATGGGGTGTATGTAGTATTATTGGGATCTATTATTATGTACATATATGTATGTAGTTTTATGCATGTATGTTTATATAAGTATATATATATATAAAATTATATATAATATATATTATTATTATATATATAGATAGATGATAGAAGAAGATAGTAGATAATGATAGATAGATAGATAGTGAAGATAGATAGATAGATAGATGGGTAGATAGATGGTAATAGATAGATGATAGATAGATAGAAATAGATGATAGACAGACACATAGATAGATAGATAAAAAATACATACATACAACTAATACTACCAACATACATAATACAACTAGACACACACCACACACACACACACCAAAACACACACACACACAACCCCACAATAGTCTGTGTGTGTGTGCGTGTTGGGGTATGTGAGTTGTTTTTTGTTAAGTGTAAGTAAAAGTCACCAAATAGCAAAAATTTTTACTTTTTGTGGAAAAAAAAATAAAGAAAAAATGGCACATGTTATTTTTTATTCATTCAGTTTTTTAAAACCTCAGTTTTTCCCTTTGGGATAACAAACGACTGTTGGATATATCTGGGAGGGGAAAGCTGGAAGCTCCGGGGTTTTAACAGTTCAACAATGCCTTTTCCTTTTTTTTGGTTCAAAACAAAAACATGCACAACACACACACCCCACCACCACACCCAAAACACACACACACAAAACACACACCCCACCACACACCACACCACACACACGCACGCACGCACACACACAAACACACACACACCCCCCACACACACACACACACACGCACGCACACACACCACACACACACACACCCACACAACACACCCACACACACACACACACCACACACACAACACACCCAGACAACTAAAACATATGTACGCACCACGGACACACCATATCACGTAATGTCCATAAACCCGCAAATCATAGATATTAATATGCAATTTAAAACCCCCATACAAAACACCCCCACACACACAGACTAACCATTGTCACACCAGGGCACACCATATACACGTCATGTACACTAAACATACGCACATACCAGATATAAAATGTATATTTAATAAACAAAAAAACCACACACACACCAAAACCACACACACACAAAACACACACACACATATATATATAATATATATATATATAATATATATATTTATATATATATAATATCTATTAATATATATAAATTTATATATATATTATAAATTCTATATATATATATCTAATATATATTTTATATTATATATTATATATATATATATATATTATATATATACACCACACACACACACACACACAACCCCCACACACCACACACACACAACACACCCCACACACCCTACACAATAATAATATATATATTATATAATATATATTATTATTATATTATATATATATATATATATATATATATAATATATATATAAAAAATAATAAAGATATAACAAAAAAAACACACCCACAACACACACAAAAACACACACACACACACACACACACACACACACCACACACATATATAATATATATTATATATATATTATATATATATATATAATAATTT
>NW_023658126.1:0-25122 GCF_015228065.2 Penaeus monodon
ATGAAAATCTAGGAATATACTTGAGATAATAAAATATATATAGATTAATAGAGGAATTGGCATTATAGATAAAAAAGTATAAAAATTAAATCAAAAAAAAGGGAAACTAAAATATACTTTTAATATTCAAAATGATTTTTTTTGATTTTTTGGTATTTGATTATTAGTATATAATAATTAATTACATATTATTATATATAAATAATATAATTATAGAATTTATTAAATTTAATATTATATAATATATTATTATTAATATATTAATATATTATTATATTTTATTATTTTATTATTGTATTATATATGCAAAATTATATATATAATTCAAATAATATATTACAGTAATAATAATCATAATAGATATAATAAAAATACATAAATGAAAATAATCAAAATCAGTAATTATTATATATACTCAAAATGACGATTTTTTCATTTTATTATATATTAAAAAATTCAAATTAAACGAATTATTAATGCAAAAATACTTATAAGTACAAAATGAATTTTTGATTTTGTGATTTGGAATTATTATTAATATGATAATTAATTACATAATTGTATATATATATAATGATATAATAATAAATGATTTTATAATTAAATATTATTAAAAAATTATTATAATTATTATAATATATTATTATATATATTATATTATTAATTATCTATTATTATTAATTTTTTATTATTTTGTTATATTGAAAATTATTATGTAATAATAAATATAATAATTTTAATCATAAATAATATAATAAAATAATATGATATTTATAATTTAATATTTTAATATATATTTTTTATATTATTATATTATTATTATTTATTATATTATTCAATATATATTATATATAATATTATTATAATTATAATTGAATATATTGTATATTGCAAAATAATTATTAAATGTAATAATAATTAATAATGTATAGTTATAATATATGTATAATATTTTATTATATCATTATTAATATATATTATATTTATATGTATAATATGTAATAATTATTAAATATAATATAAAACAATAAGAATATAATATTTAATTTTATTTTTTTTTTGTTTTATATAATATACATATATAATATATAATAATAAATTTATGATAATGATGATGAAACGATAATAATGATGATAATCATGATAATGATGATGATAATAACAGGAATTGTGTCATATATACTATAAAAAGGTATAAGAGAAACATTCCCAAAAGTCGAACAAAGCGCAAAATCGAGCGAATATAGCCTTTTGAGAGTATACCCAAAATGACGTTTTTTTTCGATTCTTTGGTGATTTCGCAATTATTAGGGTAATAATGATACATAATTACCAGAATTGTATTAATCATCACAAAATATGATAACAGTGAGAATAAAGAGGAATTTTGATAACTTTGAATATATTAGAAATTATTAATTATTATTATTATTATTATTATTATTTTATTATTATTATTATTATTTTATTACTATTAATCTTAATTTTGTATCATTGCCAAAAATCTATTATATCTGTATAATAACCAATAATACTAATAAAGTATACGTATAATAATAATAATGCCTAGTGGTTAATAATATTGTTTATTAGTATTATTATTGTTATTATTATCATTATTATTATTTGTACTGGTATATAATTGCAAAAAATAATATTATACAGTAATAATTACAGTAATAACGTACTAATTAGATAATGATATCAATAATTATTATAAAAGCGTTATTATTTGTTATTATTATTGTTATTACTATTATTATTGTTTGTGGTTATTAGTATTATTGCAAAAATATATACTATACGCCAATAATTGCATAATAATGATAACAATTGCAATAATGATGATATATTGCAATATGATATAATGATGATGATCATTACATATAATGATGATAATGATCAATAACGATAATAAATGATGATAATCATGATAACGATGATGATAATAAGAGGAATTGTGTCATATAAATAGAAAAAAGGTATAAGAGAAAAACATTCCCAAAGTCCGAAAAAGCGGCAAAAATCGAGCGAAATATAGCCCTTTTGATAGTATACTCCAAAATTAACGTTTTTTCGATTTCTTTGTGTTTCGGCAATTATATGGTACTAATGATAATAATACCAGAATTTGTCTTTAATCATAACAATAATGATGATAAAAGTTAGAATAAAGAGAATTTTGATAACATTTGACTATATTAAATTATTATTATTTGTCTATTATTATTGATTATTATTATTATTATCAATTATTATTATGTACTTATACTTATTATTATTTATTGTTATTATTACAGATATATAGATTTTTTGGCAATGATACTAATAATTAAGATAAGTATAATAATTAAATAATAATAATAATACTAATAATAATAATAATAATAATAATAATAATAATATACTCATAATAATAATAATAATAATTTAATATATTCAAATGTTATCAAATTCTCTTTTATTCTCAGCTTTATCATCATTTATTGTTATGATTATACAATTCTGTAATTATTATCATTATTACCCTACATCAATTGCCTACTCACCAAAGAATGAAAAAACGTCATTTTGAGTAATACTCTCAAAAGGCTATATTTCGCTCGATTTTTGCCGCTTTTCGACTTTTGGGAATGTTTTTTCTTATACTTTTTTCTATTATATATGGCGCAAACAATTCCTCTTATTATCATCATCGTTATCTGATTATCATCATTATTATCGTTATATCATCATTATCAGCTATCAAATCATTATCGCATCATCATTATCATCATTATTGCATTATTATCACATTTTGCAATTGTTATCATTATATTGCAATATGGAGTTATAGTATGTGATTTTTGCAAAAAATATACTACTAACCACCACAATAATAAAGTAATACCAATAATAATACAATAATAACGATTTTATAATAATTATTTATATCCTTATCTTAATTAGTATCGGTATTACGTAATTATTACTGTATAATAATTATTTTTGCAATGATACTACCAGTACAACATAATAATTAATGATAATAATACCACTAGAATACTAAATAACACTATTATAACCACTAGCTTATTATTATTATACTATACTTATTATTATTATTGTTATTATTACAGATATAATAGATTTTGCCAATAATACTAATAATTAAGATAATAGTAATAATAATAATAATACTAATACTAATAATAATCATATAATAATAATATAATATAATTTTAATAATATTCAAATGTTATCAAAATTCCTTATTCTCACTTTTATCATCATTATTGTTATGATTCATACACTGTCTGGTAATTATATATCATTATTACCCTAATAAATTGCGAAATCACCAGAAGAATCGAAAAAAAAAAACGTTCATTGGAGTATACTCTCAAAAGGCTATATTTCGCTCGATTTTGCCGCTTTTTTCGACTTTTGGGAATGTTTTTTCTATACCTTTTTTATATTATATAATGACACAATTCCTCTTTATTATCATCATCGTTATCATGATTTATCATCATTATTATCGTTATCATCATCATTATCATCATTATCATCATTATCATCATCATTATCATCATATCTTGCAATTATTATCATCATTATTTGCAATTGTTTATCATTATTATGCAATTATTGGAGTTTAGTAGATATTTTTGCAATAATACTAATACCCACAAAAAATATATAATATAGACAAGAATAATAACAATAATAACGATTTTATATAATTATTTATATCATATCTTAATAGTATCGTTTATTACTGTAAATTATTACTGTTATAATATTATTTTTGCATTATCCTACCAGTACAAATATAACTAATGATTATATCACAATAATAATACTATACAATATTATAACCACTGCGTATATTAATTATACTTATACTTTTATTATTATTATTGTTATTATTCAGATATAATAGATTTTTGGCAAATGATACTTAATAATTTAATCTAATAGTATAACTATAAATAAAATAATATATTAATACTAATATAATATAAAATAATATTATAATAATATAATTTTAATACATATTCAAATGTTGATCAAATTCTCTTTATGTCTCACTTTTATCATCATTATTGTTATGAGTAATACAATTCCTGGTAATTATTATCATTATTACCCTAATAATTGCCGAATCACCAAAGAAATCGAAAAAACGTCATTTTGGGAGTATACTCTCAAAGGCATATTCGCTGAGATTTTTGCCGCTTTTTCGACTTTTGGGAATGTTTTTTCATATACCTATTTATATTATATATGGACACAAATCCTCTTATTAACATCATCGTTATCATGATTATCAACATATTATCGTTATCATCATCATTATCATCATTATCATCTTATCATCATCATTATCATCATTATTCAATTATTATCATCATTATTGCAATTGTTATCGATTATTATTGCAATTATTGAGTTATAGTATATATTTGCAATATATAATAACCACAACAATAATAATAGTAATAACAATAAAAATAAACATAATAACGATTTTATAATATTTTTAGATCCATTATCTTATTAGTATGTTATTACTGTAATTATACTGTTATAATTAATTATTTTTGCAATTATCTACCAGTCAAAATAATAATAATGAATATAATACAATAAAGAATACTAATAACAATATTATAACCACTAGCCTTATTATATTATACTTATAACTTTCATTCTCATTATTGTTTATTTTACAGATATAATATTTTTTTGGCAATGAACTAATAATTAAAGATAATAACATAATATAATAATGACAGATAATAATAATAATAATATAATATTTTAAAAATATCAAATGTTATCAAAATCTCTTTATTCTCCTTTTAATCTCATTAATTGTTACGATTTAAGCTTCTGGTATTATTCTCATTAGTACCCTAATAATTGCCGAAGATCACAAAGAAATCGATTATAGTATATTATATTAATATCATAATGAATAATTTTATATATTCAAAGTTATCAAATTCTCTTTATTCTCATTTTAATAATCATTCATTGTTATTATTTACAGTTCTGGTAATTATTATCATTATTACCCTAAAATTGCCGAATCACCAAGAATCGAAAACGTCATTTTGTAGTAGACTCTCCAAAAGGCTTATATTCGCTAGATTTTTTCCGCTTTTTCGACTTTTGGGAAGGTTTTTCTTATACCAATTTTTTATTATAATATGGACACAATTCCTCTTATTATCATCATCGGTTATCATGATTATCATCATTATTATCGTATCATCATCATTATCATCATTATCTCATCATTAGCATCATTATTGCAATTAATTATCATCATTATTTGCATTGTTATCATTATTATTGCAATTATTGGAGTTATAGTATATATTTTTTGGCATAATACTAATAACCACAACAATAATAATAGTATACAATATAATACATAATAACGATTTTTAATAATTTATTTATATCATTATCTTATTAGTATCCGGGGGGGGTTATTACTGTAAATTATTACTGTTAATAACTAGTATTTTTGCATTATCCTACCAGATAACAAATAATATAATGATAATAATAACATAATACTACTAATAACATATTATAACCACTAGCTTATTTTAATTATACTTATACTTATATTATTATGGTTATTAATTCAGAGATAATAATTTTTTGGCATGAACTATAATAAGATAATAGTAATAATAATAATAATTAATAATAATAAAATAATAATAATAATATAATTTAATAATTTCAATGTTATCAAATTCTCTTTATTCTCACTTTTATCATCATTATTGTTACGATTAATACACTTTCTGGTAGTATTATCATTATTACCCTAATATTGCCGAAATCACCAAGAATCGAAAAAACGTCATTTTGGAGTATACTCTCAATGCTATCTTTTGCTAGATTTTTGCCGCTTTTTTTGATTTTTGGGAATGTTTTTCTTATACTTTTTTATTTCAAAAAATAATAAAATGGACCATTCCTCTTATTATCATCAATCGTTATCATGATTATCATCATTATTATCGTTTATCATCATCTTATCATCATTATCATCATTATCATCATCATATCTCATTATTGTAATTATTAATCATCATTATGCAATTGTTAATCATTAAGTATTGCAATTATTGAGTTTATAGTGTAGTGATTGTTCTTTTAATTTTACTTAAATTACCCTCGTTAATTAGTCATTAGCGCTGCCACCACCGGGTTATACGTCCAGGAACAAATAAGTTACCGAAAGAAGAAGACGTGTAGAAGGGTGTTAATGGTAAAAGAAAGCTGCATGTGAGAATAGGAAAAATGACCCAAGTCACCAAGAGTTTAGTCTGGTAAGCGTGTTAAAATCCGAGGGAGTGCGTGTCAGCCTTAAAGGGCTGATAGAGGTGGTCAATTGCTTGCCACAGGTAGCAGTATGGTAATCATTTGTCTCTTTATGAAGTTTAAGTAAAAAGAGATTTCCTCACGAATCTTCAAAATATACATTTATTAAAACATTCTAAAACACAAAAACCAGGTAAACACCAAAACATTAAAACAATACGGAGACTAAGAACCTACAAACAAGACAAGGAGCCTCCAGTTCTTATCATAAAACAAATGAAAAACTTAAAATATCCGCCCCTTACTGTCCGTTAAACCTCGTCCTTACGACGCAGGAAACAAAAAGAAAAAAACAACGTCATAGCTGCCCGGGTGTACATCGGGCCGCTTAGGACGTTTCAACCTATGCCCCTGCCTACCCCCGCTCAGTTCCGGCTATATATAGCAGACCCCAGCAGGATTTTTATTAGTGGGCTAGTAACTATCCCCGGAACGAACTACTTTCGGTCTCTTCTCCTAGAATGGCTGTCAGGTTCCCGCCTAAGAACGATAGCTTTCTTTGCTAATCACGGGTTAAGAGATCCCTATCCCCTATAAAATAGCAATTTGAACAAGTTTAAGAATTTAATCCAATGCTAAAAGAAGTTAGCAAGCCTTTTACCCGGCTTACAAGAGTGCATATAAAACTGTTAAAAGAAAGGCTATGGTTCCATTAAATCAGATCAGTACACGACAAAATCATATATATATTATAAACTAATAAAAATAAAATAAAAAAAGTATGAAGGAAGAGGCATCGTCCACGTGCGTTTGCGCGGGCAAGTCGGCCTTCTTCAGGGGAGACTCCAGGCATTCCCAGTGCCCGGCGCTACTTGGCCTAGGTATGGGTCACTACAACTCCTCCCACCAAAGTTCGTTAACGTCAGTTGGCGAACTGAACCTGTTGACGAGACATAGGCCAACTTCGGAAGAAAGGACAGGTTAATATGGTCTTAATGCAGAAGGATATTTAATGGCTTTTCAATTGTATAATAAAAGCAGGAGTGCACAACCGAAACCTAGAATTGGGATAAACTCCCATAAAATCGCGACAACTCCCCGCTAATCTGCGACAGACTCCCCTTAAAATGTGTCTGGCATTTCTCGTCTAACCTTACTCTCACGTCTCTTCAATCTAACCCGGATTCTGATCGGAATCCACTCCGGATAAGAAAATCTCTCTGTTGGCACATAAGGACGCTTTGATTATTGATAATTCACCTCGCTGTGTGGAGGTCAGTTTCTCGACCAGAATTCACTGACCAATCTTCTTCACATCCTGGCATGCTTCTCCATCTTTGGTGACAGTGCTCCGCCTGGACCACATGAACGAAAATACGTAGCAGTACAGTCTCCTTCCGCTTGTGATCGAATCTCTGTCTCAGTCTGCATTGTATCATCGGGCCCTCCTGTTGGCCTTCCTTGCGCATCCTTGGCGGCTATCCTTGCAATCCCCCCCCTCGTAGATTTTTCCCTCAGCACTCTGGGCCGTCTCCTCGTCGCCGTCAATCTCGTCGTAACCCCTGTGGGAATATCCATCTCTGCAGTCATCAGATAAAGGTGTTTGTTGACCCACGCTCCTGTGCCCGCACTGTTGAGGCAATCCTTAAAAACGGTAGCTTCTCGTCCCAATCATTAAGGATTTCTCGCACAAGGTGCCAAAGCATCTTTCACACCTATTGCTTCTCTCATCATCCCATTACTTCTGGGTGAACCGAGTCCGTGTAGTGTGTCCGAGTTTTGATTCTGGACAGCACTGAGAAAATAACCTATTATGAAATTCTCTTCATTATCTGCAACTAGTAGACAGGTGACCTGATAGAGTAACATACTCCTTGATAAAAGCATAGCACTGTCCTGGGCTTCCTATTAGGCAGAGGAATCAACTGCAGATATCTGGTGAAGTGATCTATAATTGGCCAGAACAACCTATTGCCATGGGTAGATCCCAGCAAATCTATAGATCCCCGATACTCTCTCCATGATGTGTAACTTCTGTATGGCAGCTAACGGGGCCCTCTTCCTGCACGGCCTTTCTCCTGACAGATAAGACAAGAGTTTACATATCTCTTCGCCTCGCCAACATTTGAGGAAAGTAAATAGTGTCCCTGAGGCGACAGTAGTTCGAAGATTCCTGGATGGGCAGCAGCTACATCTGCATGAACAGCATCCAGCTCTAGTGCTCAGTGTACGAGGATCACTAGTTTACTAATTACTCTCCCAGTGAGTACTCTCATATGGTATAGAAGATCACCCTCTTAGTTCAAATTTCCTCGAGATTCAGTCGGCTCCTTTGCCTAGGGCATCCGGCGTTCTTGCAATATCCGAAAACATTACTTCCACAAGGTCTTCTTGGCTGAGCGCGGCACGGTCTGTGGTTCAAGATTTCATCAATGGGGAAATCTTCTGCTCAAGAGGTCAGGCATGTAATCGAAGCACCATGTTTATAGTTTAAGGTGTACTATAAAAAGACCAACTCATGGCTCCAGCAGTCCTCCTTAATGCTGGGTCCTCCTAGGCACTCGTGTACATACAAAAAAAAAAAGAGACGATTCGTGATTATCTTAAACAGCCTACCTACAAGTAGGGATCAAAGGTTTCTAACTGCTTCAACCACGGCCACGCTTCAATTCGATGGTAAACTTGTTCCCCACTCATGTAACTCCGGGAAAAGTAAGATACAGCATTGGGTTTACCTTCTTCATCTCGCTGATAGACAAGCGCCATAGCTACACCAGAGGCTCGAAGTGTACTTCAAGGTGCGATGAAGTCGGGTGTTTTCAGTATGGATCTTTGAAGCCAATTTGCCCTCAAATCTTCAAATGCAGTCTGTTTGTTCATTACCCCGTGAATTTCGCTTGTTTCTTCAGCAGCAGTCAAGGAGCATCTACAAAAGCGTAATCTTTCACGTTTTTTCGGAAAACCCAGTGGCTCCAAGAAATTGTCGAACTTGTTTTCGTTACAGGGCTGTCATCTGAGTAATCGCCTTAACCTTGTCCCGGATCTGAAGTACACCATTGGGAAGTAATTATATGACCCAAGAACCTGAAAGTGTTTACCGCAACTTACATTTCTTCAGGTTAAAAACAGCCTGAAACGCCTTTGCCAACAGACCCATTGTTTGCGTCCAGATTGTCGTATTGTTCTTCCAAGCTTCCAGAGCTACAACGACATCATCTAAAAAGCAAGTGTGTGTCGTCCTAACACTGGCTGTAATACGCGTTGATAGCCTCTGGAAAGTGGAGGTGGCTTGTGGCTAGACCAAAGCACATCTTAACTGATACAGACGGACAACCGTCGAGAAAGCATCTTTGGCGATCCTTTCGTTTACCTCTACAGTCCCATGCAGATTTAGCGTCTAGTGCCGTAACAGTGGTACCTGGCTACTTGTCGATGGTCTCATCAAGCTGGGTATGGGTAGGTATCAGCTAGGTATCTTGTTAATGATTGCGGAAGGCAATGCAGACCTTAAGCCTCCATCCCTTCTTCCTCACCAACTAAAGGGGATAACAGGCGAGTCGAGGCTCAATGATGCCAGCCGCAACATGCCTCACATTCTTGTCGTATGGTGTCACGGGCACTTTCAGGTAGCCTCCACTGTCGTTACGGATGGGTCCTTCATCTGTAGTTACAATATTATGATGAATATTAGGGACACAACCAGAGAGTATCTTCGTTAAATAATCGCTATACTTTCTAAGAATAAGTAGCAATTCCCTCTGCCACAGATCCTAAATGTCCAAGTTTCTCTTGGGAGGATCCTCCATATCAGAGTAGTTTTCCATGTACACACATCCATACTTACTGGGGGGAGACATCAAAATCATCACTAGTGTGCCAAACTCACCATAACCAAAATGCTTATCAAAGTCATCATAAAATCGTCAAGCCATAGGTTTCACTTGGTTTCCATCTCATCTGGAAGAGCACGATTAGAGTTGACATATATATCATGTCACCACGTTTACACGCCACCTTCATTCCCTCTTTTCAATAATACTGGGTGGGCTTATCATTTACGCCCAACACTTGCACTATTTTTAGTAACTGAAACTACGCTTCTTGGCAGCTAGAATTCTGCATGTTCTGCCTGACTAACCCGATAGGTTCTCAACTCGCTGCTCACTGTATATTGACAAGCACCTGATTGGGCTACGAAATCACTGCCGAGATACACATACTCGGTGAAAAATTATTATATCATTGGTACAGTTTTTTCACAATCTACCCTAGAGATTATTGATCAGAAACCAGAAAGGGACCCTCACTTATTAAAAGCATGTAATTCATGGGAGGAGTGAGATTTGCAACTAACTGAAAAGTTAAATTCCGATAATCTATGCCAGCAACATCTCTCCAGGGAAATGATATGTCCTTAAAAACCACACTGTGATACATTTTACCGTGTCCTCTATAGAACTTTTACATGAACTTCACCTAGACCATTGAATAAAACACCTGAAGCACCTTTAATGTTCGTTCAATGAGTGACGACATATCTTTTTAGCTTCTCACATGTACTCTCCTTAAGTAATAGTCACTCAGAGCCATATCCACAAAACATGTCAGAGCTTTCCATTAACATGTAGCCTAACCGAGACGAACCGTTAATTTTACTCTCCAGCGTGGTTATCTTGGTAACCTGAGATTTCCTGGTTTTCTGATCCCCCATCTTTGCTCATCCTGGCCTTCCTGAGTGAATTCCTCACGTGCTGTGAAGACCTCGCCCTGCCGTAGGCGCTGAAAGGGGCACTGCCGTGCAAAGTGCCCGGCCTCTGTACCAATTAAACACTAAGGGTCTCTGGCGTAGCCTGCATCATGACAGGGTGATACTGTTCTTGGTATATTGCAGTACCTTTCTACGAAGCGACCTGCCTTAAGCGCATCGGCCGTGAACTTTGATTACTCTGGGACTGAAGGACCCCTCACCTGAAGCTGAATGCGTAGATTCCCAAACACGTTGTGCTGCATCACAGCTATGGTAAGCCTCATCTCTTAAAACTCTAGCGTCCCGTACCAATGGGGTACACCTTGCAAAAACCCCTTCTAATTACTTCATCCGGCACACCAACGGCTATTGTGTATCCCGGTATCCTGAAAAAAAAAAAAAAAAAAAAAAAAAAAAATTAAACTAATCCCCAACCGAATGAAAAATGCCACGTGCTTGATAGGATTAATTTGGAACATGTATTTTTAAAAAATTCAGTAATAAGCAATCCCCCTGAAACTTTGACCTTGCCAGAGCTTTGAATTATCTCAGTTCTGTATGCATCAAACCAGGAGAATTACATCGTCTGCGTCCCTCTACACGAAGCTCTCGCTGCGGGGCGATATACGCTTCATCATTACAGGTTAACTAAATTCTCTATGCCCGTAACCAAGATTCTCTTCTTGTTTACGCTTTAATGGGAAGGCTGCGATATTTCGCTTTGAATTTTAGGCCCGTCTTCTATATTATGACATACTCAATACCCGTTTTGGCGTGACGGTGTCAATATTAGAAGAGTTATGGGGCTAGTCCTCTCTCATAAATTCTCATATCTTTCCGTCAGCGTAACACAACGTTGTTCCAGCTCATTGCACGAGCGTCATGCTCTTCGTACATTGAGAGGTTCCATGTCCTTCGTTGCTGTTATTCTGGTTAATTAATGGTAACGTTACGTTACTAGAATCGAAGCGTTTATATTTCCTATCTGCACAGCCTTCACTTTGCCTTAAGCGCTTACTCCCTTACCCGGCAATATTTATAAAACTATTGTTAATTAAAACTAAAGAGATCTAGCATTCGCTATTCATCACCATCCTTGGGTTCTAACTGAATGAGACCAAAATTGGCAAGTCAATGACAGTCTCGCATCCCACCTGCTGGCGCCCAAAGAATGGTAGTTTTAGTTATTGGTCTTATGTACTTTAATGCCCTCGTTTATTATGTCTATTAGCGCTGCCACCACCTGTTCATACGTCCGGAACATAGTGTACCGAAGAAGAAGACGTGTAGAAGGGTGTAAATGGTAAAAAGGAAAGCATGCATGTGAAGAAAGAAAATGACCAATCAACAAGAGTTTATCTGGTAGCGTGTAAAATCCGGGGAGTGCGTGTCAGCTTAAGGCTGATAGAAGTGGTCAATTGCTTGCCCCAGGTAGCGCAAGTATGGTATCCTTTTTGTCCTCTTATGAAAGTTAGTAAACAGGAGGAATTTCACTCACGAATCTTCCAAATATACATTTATTAACATCTAAAACACAAAAACAGGTAAACACAGACAACATTATAAACAATACGGAAAAAAGAAACAGAACCTAAACAGACAAGGAGAACTCATTTCTTATCATAAAAATGACAAACTTAAAATATCCCACCTTACTGCCGTTAAAAACCTCGTCCTTACGACCGCAGGGGAAACAAAAGAAAAAAACCACGTCAATAGCTTTCACCGGGTGTTACATCGGCCGCTTAGCGTTTCAACCTGTGCCCCGCCTACCCCCGCTCAGTTCCCGGGCTATTTCGCAGACCCATCAGGATTTTTATTAGTGGTCTAGTAACAGCCCCGGGAACGAACCTACTTTCGGTCGCTCTCCCTAATGGTGGCAGTTCCGCCGAAGAAAGATAGCTTTCTTTGCTAATCACGGGTATAAATCCCTATCCCCCTATAAAAAAGCATTGAACGAGTTAAAAGTTTAATTAATGCTAAAAGAGTTTAGTCAACTTTTACCCGCTTCAAAAGAGTCATATAAAAACTGTTAAAGAAAATGGCTATGTTCCATTTTTTTTTTTTTTTTTAAAATCAAGATAAAGTAACGACAAAATCATATATATATATTAAAACTAATAAAAATAAATATAAAGAAAGTATGAAGGAAGAGGCATCGTCCCGTGCGTTTGCGGCGGGCAAGTCGGCTTCTCCGGAGACACCCCCGCCAGGCATTCCCAGTGCTCCGGCGCTACTTGGCTAGTATGGGTCACTACAACTCCTCCCCACCAAGTTCGTTAACGTCACGTTTTGCGAACTGAACCTGTTGAGGCGAGAAATAGCCCAACTTCTGAAAGAAGGACAGGTTAAAATGTCCTTATGCGACAGATAATTTAAGGCTTTTCAAAATTTTATAATAAAAAACAGGAGTGCACAACCGAACCTAGAATTGGGATAACTCCCAAGAATCTGCGACAGACTCCCCGATAATCGCGACAGACTCCCTGTAAAAAAGGTGTTTTACTGGCTTTCCTCGTCTAACCTTACTCTCACGTCTCTTCCTCTAACCCCGATTCTGATTCGGAATCCACTCAGGATAGACCATCTCTCTGTTGGCACATAAGGACGCATTTGATTATATGATAATTCCCCTCGCTGTGTGGGTCAGTTCCAATCAGGAAATTCACTGGAACCAAGCTTCTTCAATCCTGGCCAGGCTTACTCCATCTTGGGCCCAGTGTCTCCGCCTGACCACCTGACGAAAATACGTAGCAGTACGAGGTGCTCCTTCCGCTGGTCGAATTCTGCTCAGTCTGCGATGTAGTCTCGGCCATCCCTGTTGGCCTTCTTGCAGCATCCTTGGCGGCTATCCTTGAATCTCGTAATTTTCCCTCAGCACCTGGCCGTCTCCTCGTCGCCGTCAATCTCGTTCGTAAACCCTGTGGGAATACCATCTCTGCCAGCATCAGATCAAGGGGTTTGTTGACCACGCTCCTGTGGCCAGCACTGTTGAGGGCAAGTCTTACAACGGTAGCTGTCTCGGGTCCAATCATTAGGATGTTCTCCTATCAAGGTTGCCAAAGCATCTTCACCACCCTATTGCTTCTCTCATCACCCATTAGCTTCTGGTGATACCGAGTCGTGTAGTTTGTCCGATTTGGATGGTCTGACACACCTGAGAAATAACCTATTATGAAATTCTCTTCCATTATCTGCAACTAGATAGAACGAGGTTGGACCGAATAGAGTAACATACTCCTTGATTAAAAGCAGTAGCAACTTCTGGGCTTCCTTTTAGGCAGAGGAATCAACTGCGATATCGGTGAAGTATCTTATAGATTGCCAATAACATCCTATTGCCATGGGTAATCCAAGAAATCTATCAGATCCACCGATACTCTCTCCATATGGATGTGTAACTGCTGCATGGCAGCTAAAGGGGCCCCTTCTTCCTGCACTGCTTTTCTCCGTTGACAGATAAGACCATAGAGTTGACATATTCTTCGTCTCGGCCTAACTTTGAGGAAAGTAATAGTTATCCTGAGCGAACAGTAGGTTCCAATGATTCCTGGATGGGCTAGCAGCTCATCTGCATGAACAGCATCCATAGCTCAAAAAAAAAAAAAAAAAAAAAAAAAAAAAAAAAAAAAAAAAAAAGAAAAAAAAAACATAAAAAAAAAAAAAAAAAAAAAAAAAAAAAAAAAAAAAAAAAGGGTTATCAGGGTACGAGGAATACTAGTTGACTAATTACTCTCCCAGGGAGGACTCTCAATGGTATAGAAGATCACCTCTTAGTTCAAATCCTCGGATTCAGCGGGATCCTTTGCCTAGGCATCCGCGTTCTTGCAAATAATCACGAACTTCATTCCAATAGGTCTTCTTGTCTGAGCGGCGGCAACGGTCTGTGGGTTCATGATTTCATCAATGGAGGGAAATCTTTCTGCTCAAGAGTCAGGCATGTAGGGGAACACCAGGTTTATAAGTTAAGTTGTACTATAAAAAGACAACTCATGGCTCCAGCAAGTCATCCTTATGAACTTGTCCTCTGGCAAATACGTGACAAGAGGACGATTGGTCGTGATTAGCTTAAAATGCCCTACCATACAAGTAGGGATCAAAGGTTCAACTGCTTCAACACTGCAAGGCTTCAATGGTCGATGGTAGGAAACTGTGCTCCCCTCATGTAATTCCTGGAAAAGTAAGATACACATGGGGTTTACCTTCTTTCATCTCGCTGTTGAGACAAGCGCCAATACTACCCCAGAGGCTCGCAGTGTACTGCAAAGGTGCGTGAAGTCGGGTTTTTTAGATGGGATCTGAAGCCATTTTGGCCTTCAAATCTTCAAATGCAGTCTGTTGTTCCAGCCCCCAGTGAAATTTCGCTGGTTCTTCAGCAAGGCATCAAGGGAGCAGCTACAGAACGAAATCTTTCACGTGTTTCCGGAAAAACCCAGTGGCTCCAAGAAATTGTCGAACTTGTTTCACGTTACAAGGGCTGTCATCTGAGTAATCGCCTAACCTTGTCCGGATCTGGAAGTACACCATTGGGAGTAATAGATGACCCAAGAACCTGAAAGTGTTTACCGCAACTTACATTTCTTCAGGTTCAGCCTGAACCGCCTTTGCCAACAGACCATTGTTTCGCCAGATGGTCCATATGTTCTTCAAAGCTTCCAGGGGCTACACGACATCATCTAGAAAAGCAAGTGTGTTCTTCCCTAACACGGGATGTAATACAGCTTTTGATAGCCCTCTGGAAAGTGGAAAGGTGCTGTGGCTAGCCCAAAAAGGCATCCTCTTAAACTGATACAGACGACAACCGTCTGAGAAAGCAGTTTTTTGCGATCACTTCGTTTACTCTACAGTCCAGTAGGCAGATTTAGCGTCTAGTGCAGTAAACCCAGTGGGTACCTGCTAACTTGTCGATGGTCTCATCAAGCCTGGTATGGGGTAGGTATCAGCTAGGGTGATCTTGTTAAGATTGCGGAAGTCAATGCAGAACCTTATGCCTCCATCCTTCTTCCTCACCCAAGACTACAGGGGATAAACCCTGGCGAGGTCGAAGGCTCAATGATGCCATCCCGCAACATTGCCTCACATTCTTGTCGTTGGTGTCACGGGCACTTTCAGGTAGCCTCCACTGTCGTGTACGGGTGGGTCCTTCTCTGTAGTTACAATATTATGATGAATATTAGGGACACAACCAAGAGGAGTATCTTCGTTAAAAAAATCGCTATACTGTTCTAAGATAGTAAGCAAATTTCCCTCTGCGCACAGATCCTAAATGTGCCAAGTTCTCTCTTTGGGGTGGGCCCCTCAAAATCAGAAGTAGTTTTCAATGTACACACATCCTACTTACTGGGGGGGAAAACATCAAAATCATCACTAGTGTAGCCAAAATCACCAATACCAAAATGCTTATCAAAGTCATCAGTAAAATCGTCCAAAGCCAGAGGTTCACTTGGTTCCATCTCATCTGGAAGAGGCACAGGATTAGAGTTGACATTATATCATTCACCAAAGTTTACACTGCCAACTTCATTCCCTCTTTCAATAATACTGGTGGGGCTTATCATTTACGCCCAAAACACTTGCACTATTTTTAGTAACTGAAACTACGCTTCTTGGCACTAGAATTCTGGCTGTTCTGCCTTGCACTAACCCGATAGGTTCATCAAACTCGCTGCTCCCTGTAGTATTTACAAAGCAGCCTGATTTGGGCTGAAAAATCACTGACCGAGATACACATAAACTCGGTAAAAAAATTATTATTACATTGTTACAGTTATTCACAAGTCTTACACCTAGAATGATTGATCAAAAACCAGAAAGGGACCCTCACATTTTAAAAGACATGAAATTTCTGGGAGGAGTGAGGATTTGCAACTAACTGAAATTAAAAATTCCGAATAAAATCTAGCCAAGCAACATCTCTCCAGGGAATGATATGTCTTAAAAACCACAACTGGGTGATTACATTTTACCGTGTCCTCTATAGAACTTTTACATGACTTCACCTAGACCTTGAATACAACACCTAGGCACCTTTAAATGTTCGTTCAATAGGGGTGACAGACGATATATTTAGCTTCTCACATGTACTCTCCTTAAGTATAGTCACTTCAGAGCCAGTATCCACAAAACATGTACAGATCTTCCCATTAAATGTAGCCTAACCAGAGGACGACCCGTTTAATTTTATCTCCAGCATGGTTATCTTGGGAACCTGAGATTTCTGGGTTTTTTGATCCCCATCTTTGCCATCTGGCCCTTTCCCGAGTGAAATTCCTCACGTGCTGGTGAAGACCTCGCCTGCCGTGAGGCGGCTGAAAGGGGCACTGCCGTGCAAAGTGCCCCCGGGTCTGTGACAATTAAAACACTGCAGGGTTCTCTGGGGTAGCCTGCAATCTGCCGGTTATGACTGTACTTGGTGATATTGGCAGTACCTTTTTACTGAAGCGACCTGCCTTAAACGCATCGGCCGTGAACTTTGATTACCTGGGACTGAAGGTCCCTCACTGAAGCATGAATGCGTAGATTCCACACACGTTGTGCTGCATCAACAAGCGATGGTAAGCTCTCATCCTCCTTAAAACATAGCTTCCGTAGCCAATGGGGTAAACCTTGCAAAAACACCTTCTAATTAATTCATCCGGCACACCAACGGCTATTGGGTAAAACCCGGTATCCCTTTATAAAATAATCCCTCAACCGAAATGAAGAAATCCAACGGTGCTTGATTATGACTTAATTTTGGGAAACCCTGTAAATGTTTAAAAAATTCAGTATAGAGCAAGTCCCCCTGAACTTTTACCTTTCCAGAGCTTTGAAATTATCCCAGTTCTGTATGCCATCAAAAACGGAGAATTAACAATCAAGTCTGCCGTCCCTCTACACGAAGCTCTCGCTGCGCGAATATACGCTTCATCATTAGCAGGTTTAACTAAATTCTCTATGGCCCGTAACCAAGATTCTACTTCTTGTTTACGCTTTAATGGGAGGCTGCCGATATTTCCGCTTTGAATTTAGGCACCGAATCTTCTCTATTTATGACATACTCAATACCCGTTTGGCGTGACAGTGCAATATTAGAAGAGTTATGGGGCTAGTCTCTCTCAATAAATTCTCATATCTTTCCGTCAGCGTAGCACAACGTTGTTCCAGCTCATTGCAACGAGCCTCAGCTCTTCGTACATTGAGAGGTCCATGTCACTTCGTTGCTGTTACTTCTGGTTAATTAAGGGTACGTTACGTTACTAGAATCTGAAGCGTTTAGATTTCCTTCTGCACAAGCTTCACTTTGCCTTAAGCGCTTACTTCTCTTACCCGGCATATTTATAAAACTATTGGTAATTAAAACTAAAGAGATCTAGCATTCGCTAATTCATCACCATGCCTTGGTTCTAACTGAATGAGACCAAAATGGCAAGCAATTGACAGTCTCGCATCCCACCTGCTGGCACCAAAAGAGATGGTAGTTGTAGTGATTGGTCTTAATTTACTTTAATTACCCTCGTTAATTAGGTCATTAGCGCTGCCACCACCTGGTTATACGTCAGGAACAATAAGTGTACCGAAAGAAGAAGACGTGTAGAAGGGTGTAAATGGTAAAAAGGAAAGCATGCATGTGAGAAGAGGAAAAATGACCCAATCAACAAGAGTTTAGTCTGGTAAGCGTGTTAAAAATCCGAGGGAGTGCGTGTCAGCCTTAAGGCTGATAGAAGGTGGTCAATTGCTTGCCACAGTAGCCAAGTATGGTATCATTTGTCTCTTAAGAGAGTTTAAGTAAAAAGGAGGAATTTCACTCACGAATCTTCAAAATATACATTTATTAAACATTCTAAAACACAAAACAGGTAACACCAAAACATTAAAACAAAAACGGGAACCAAACCTAAAACAAGACAAGGGAGCACTCATTCTTATCATAAAAAATAAAAAAAACTTAAAAATATCCACCTTACTGCCGTAAAACCTCGTCCTTACGACCGCAGGGGAAACAAAAAGAAAAAAACGTCAATACTTCCCCCGGGGTGTACATCGGCCGCTTAGGACGTTTCAACCTATCCCCCTGCCTACCCCCGCTCGTTCCCGGGGCTATATATAGCAGACCCAGCAGGATTTATTAGGGGGCTAGTAACTAGCCCGGGAACGAACACTTTCGGTCTCCTCCCAGAGGGCGGGGCAGGTTCCGCCGAAGAAAGATATTTTCCCTTTGCTAATCACGGGGTTATAAACCCCTATCCCCTATAAAATAGCATTTGAACAAGTTAAAAGTTTTAAATCAATGCTAAAAGAAATTTTAGGCAACTTTTACCCCGCTTAAAAGAGTGCATATAAAAACTGTTAAAAGAAAATGGCTATGGTTCCATTAAAATCAGGTTTAAAGTACCGAAAAATCATATAATATATTAAAACTAATAAAAAAATATAAAAAAAGTATGAAGGAAGAGGCTTTCGTCCACGTCTTTGCGCGGGCAATTCGGCCTTCTTCAGGGGAGACTCAGGCATTCCCAGTGCTCCGGCGCTACTTGGCTAGGTATGGGTCCTACAACTCCTCCCCACCAAAGTTCGTTAACGTCAGTTGGCGAACTGAACTGTTGAGCGAGAAATAGGCCAAACTCTGGAAAGAAAGGACAGGTTAATAATGGTTTTATGCAGACAGGATAATTTAAGGGCTTTTCAAAATTTTATAATAAAACAGGGGTGCACAACCGAAACCTAGAATTGGGATAACTCCCAAGAATCGCGAAGACTCCCCGATAATCTGCGACAGACTCCCCCTTTAAAAAAGTGTTATTGGCCATTTTTCGTCTAACCTTACTCTCACGTCTCTTCATCTAACCCCCATTCTGATTCGGAAACCAAATCAGATAGACAATCTCTCTGTTGGCACATAAGGGCGCATTGATTAATATGATAATTCACCTCGCTGTGTGGAGGGTCAGGTTTTCGAATCAGGAATTCACCCGGACAAACTTCTTCACAATCCTGGCAGGGTTACTCCATCTTGGGCCCAGTGCTCCGCCTGGGCCACCATGACGAAAAAAACGTAGCAGTACGAGGTCTCCTTCCGCGGGTCGAATCTCTGCCTCAGTCTGCGATTGTAGTTCTCGGCCCACCCTGTTGGGCCTTCCCTTTCAGCATCCTTGGCGGGTATCCTTGCATCTCGTAGATTTTCCCTCAGCACCTGGGCCGTCTCCTCGCGCCGTCAATCTCGTTCGTAACACCTGTGGGAATATCCCTCTCTGCCAGTCATCAGATAAAGGGGTTGTTGCCCCCCGCTCCTGTGACAGCACTGTTGAGGGCAAAATCTTACAACGGTAGCTTCTCGTCCCAATCATTGGGATGTTCTCCTATAAAGGGTTCCAAAAGGGGCCCCTTTCCCCACCCTATTGCTTTCTAAATCATCCCATTAGCTTTTGGGTGATACCGAGCGGGTAGGGGTTTCCCGGGGTTTGGATGGTCTGACACACCTGAAAAATAACCTATTATAAATTTCCCTCTTCCATTTTTTGAAAACCCTGGGTAGACGAGGTGAAAATAGAGAAACCTACCCCTTTGATAAAAATTAGAAACTGTCTGGGCTTCCTTATTAGGCAGAGGAATCAACGGCAGAACGGGTTGAATTTATCTATAATTCCCCAGAACAACCTTTTGCCAGGGGTAGATCCCGCAAATCTATAAATCCCCCGATATTTCTCTCCAGGGATTGTCCTTCTGGAATGGCAGCAAACGGGGCCCTTTTTCCCTTTCACGGCCTTTTCCGTTGACAGATAGACAAGATTTGGACATATCTTTTCGCCCTCGGCCCAACATTTGGGGAAATAATAGTGATCCCTGAGGGGGACGTGGGTTTCGGAAGATTCCGGGGGATGGGCCCCCAGCTACATTGCAGAACAGCATCCAGAGCTCTTTTCTCGTGTACGAGGAATCATAGTTGACTAATTACTCTCCCAGGGAGGACTTTTTCGGGGGGGGGGGGGGGTTTTTGGGTTTTTTAAAATCCCCTCTTATTTTTAAATTTCCCTCGAGATTCGGCGGGACCCTTTTTCCCTGGGCATCCGGGTTCTTGAAAATATCCAAAATTTTCATTCCAAAGGGGGTCTTTTGCTGAGGGGCGGAAAGGGTCTGTGGGTTCAAGATTTAAATCAAGGGGGGAAAATCTTTCGCTAAAGGGGGTCGGGGCATGAAATGGGGGAAACCCAGGTTTAAAAGGGTTAAGGTGTAACTATAAAAAGACAACTCATGGCTCCAGAAGCCCATCCTTAAGGATTTGGGCCCTTTTTGGGCAAATACTTGTACAAGAGGACGTGGTCAGTGAATTTTTAAAATCCCCCTTACCATACAAGTAGGGATCAAAGGTTTTCAAACTGTTTCCCAACCCAAATCCCAAAGGGCTTAAATGCCCATGGTAAAAAATTGTTCTCCCCCCCTGTAACTTCCGGGAAAAGTAAGAACAGCATGGGGTTTACCTTTTTCTCTCGCTGGATGGGGAAAAGGGCCCCAATAGCACCCAGAGGCATCGCAGTGTACTTAAAAGGGGTGCGTTTGACGTCGGGTTGTTTCGGGAAGGGAATCAACCCCAATTTCCCCTTCAAATTTAAAATGCAGTTGTTTTTTTCCAGCCCCCGTGAAATTTCGCTTTTCTTCAGCAAGGCAGTAAAGGGGAGCAGCTACGAAGCGTAACTTTAGGGTTTTTCCCGGAAAAAACCCCAGTGGCTCCAAGAAATTGTCAATTTGGGTTTCAGGGTTAAAAGGGGGCCCTGTCACCCTGGAGAAACGCCTTAACCTTGCCCGGGTCTGGAAGTACCCCATTGGGGAAATTAGATCCCCCCAAAAAACCAAAAGGGTTTTTCCGAAAAATTACATTTCTTCGGGTTTCCCCGGGAAAACCTGCCTTCCCAACGGGACCCATTGTTTCGCCAATGGCCCATTTTTCTTCAAACTTCCAGGGGCTACAACACATCATCAGAAAAGAAAAGTTTTGGTTTGTGCCCCTTCCTAAAAAGGTGTAATACACGTTGATAGCCCTCGGGAAAAAGTGGAAGGTGCTGTGGCTGGGCCCAAAAAAGGCATCCTTTTGGGAACTGATACAGACGCAAAACCCTCTGAGAAAGCAGTCTTTTGGCGATCCCCTTTCGTTTCCTCTACGTCCCCCTAGGGAATTTAGGTTAGGCAGTAAACCCCTTTGGTTTCCTTTTAAAATTTTCGATGGTCTCATCAAGCCTGGGTATGGGGTAGGTATCAGCTAGGTTTTTCTTGTTAAGATTGCGGAAGTCAATGCAGAACCTTATGCCTCCATCCTTCTTCCTCACCAAGACTACAGGGGATAACCATGGCGAGGTCGAAGGCTCAATGATGCCATCCCGCAACATTGCCTCACATTCTTGTCGTATGGTGTCACGGGCACTTTCAGGTAGCCTCCACTGTCGTGTACGGATGGGTTCTTCATCTGTAGTTACAATATTATGATGAATATTAGGGACACAACCAAGAGGAGTATCTTCGTTAAATAAATCGCTATACTGTTCTAAGATAGTAAGCAATTTCCCTCTGCGCACAGATCCTAAATGTGCCAAGTTCTCTCTTGGGATGGTCCCCTCCATATCAGAAGTAGTTTTCAATGTACACACATCCATACTTACTGGGGGGAAGACATCAAAATCATCACTAGTGTAGCCAAAATCACCAATACCAAAATGCTTATCAAAGTCATCAGTAAAATCGTCCAAAGCCATAGGTTTTCACTTGGTTCCATCTCATCTGGAAGATGCACAGGATTAGAGTTGACATATATATCATTCAACACGTTTACACTGGCCAACTTAATTCCCTCTTTCAATAATACTGGGTGGGGCTTATCATTACGACCCAAACACTTGCACTATTTTTAGTAACTGAAACTACGTTTCTTGGCACTAGAATTCTGGCTGTCTGCCTTGCCTAACCCGATAGGTTCATCAAACTCGCTGCTCACTGTAGTATTGACAAAGCAGCCTGATTTGGGCTGACAAATCACTGACCGAGATACACATAAACTCGGTGAAAAATTATTATTATCATTGTTACAGTTATTCACAAGTCTTACACCTAGAGATGATTGATCAGAAAACCAGAAAGGGACCCTCACATTATTAAAAGACATGTAATTCTGGGGAGGAGTGAGATTTGCAACTAACTGAAAATTAAAATTCCGAATAAAATCTATGCCAAGCAACATCTCTCCAGGGAATGATATGTCCTTAAAAACCACAACTGGGTGATTACATTTTACCGTGTCCTCTATAGAAACTTTTACATGAACTTCACCTAGACCATTGAATACAACACCTGAGGCACCTTTAAATGTTCGTTCAATAGGAGTGACAGACGATATATTTAGCTTTCACATGTACTCTCCTAAGTATAGTCACTTCAGAGCCAGTATCCACAAAACAGTAAGATCTTCCCATTAAAAATGTAGCCTAACCAGAGGACGACCCGTTTAATTTTACTCTCCAGCAGGGTTATTTTGGGGAAACCCTGAGATTTCCGGGTTTTTCTGATCCCCATCTTTGCTCATCTGGCCTTCCTGAGTGAAATTCCTCACGTGCTGGTGAAGACCTCGCCCTGCCGTGAGGCGGCTGAAAGGGCACGCCGTGCAAAGTGCCCGGCTCTGTGAAAATTTAAAAAACACTGCAGGGTTCTCTGGCGTAGCCTGCAATCTGCCGGTTATGATGTTACTTTGGTGATATGGCAGTACCTTCTCTGAAGCGCCCTCCCTTAAGCGCATCGGCCGTGAACTTGATTCCCTGGACGGAAGGTCCTCACCTGAAGCATGAATGCGTAGATTCCACACACGTTGTGCGCATCAACAAGCGATGGTAAGTCTCATCCCCCCTTAAAACTATAGCTTCCCGTAGCCAATGGGGTAAACCTTCCCAAAAACACCCTTCTAATTAATTCATCCGGCACACCAAGGGCCCTATTGGGTAATCCCGGAAATCCTTGATAAACTAATCCCTCAACCGAAATGAAGAATCCAACGGTGCTTGATTATGACTTAATTTGGAACCATGTAAATGTTTAAAAAAATTCAGTACTAGAGAAGTCCCCTGAACTTTTACCTTGCCAGAGCTTTGAAATTATCCCCGTTCGTATGCCCTTTAAAACAGGAGAATTAACAATCAAGTCTGCCGTCCCCCTACACGAAGCTCTCGCTGCGCGAATATACGCTTCATCATTAGCAGGTTTAACTAAATTCTCTATGGCCCGTAACCAAGATTCTACTTCTTTTTTACGCTTTAATGGGAAGGCTGCCGAATTTCCGCTTTGAATTTAGGCACCGAATCTCTCTATTTATGACATACTCAAAACCCCTTTGGTGACAGGTGCAATATTAGAAGAGTTATGGGGGCTAGTCTCTCTCAATAAATTCTCATATCTTTCCGTCAGGTAGCACAACGTTGTTCCAGCTCATTGCAACGAGCCGTCAGCTCTTCGTACATTGAGAGGGCCATGTTCACTTCGTTGCTGTTACTTGGGTTAATTAAGGGTAACGTTACGTTATAGAATCTGAAGCGTTTAGATTCCTTCTGCACAAGCTTCACTTTGCCTTTAAACGCTTACTTCTCTTACCCCGGGATATTTTAAAACTATTGGTAATTAAAAACAAAAAGATCTAGCATTCGCTAATTCATCACCATGCCTTGGGTTTTAACTGAATGAAGGACCAGAATGGCAAGCAACTAACAATCTCGCATCCCACCCGCTGGCACCAAAAAGAGATGGTAGTTTTAGTGATGGTCTTTAATTTACTTTAATTACCCCCGTATTAGGTCATTAGCGCTGCCACCACCTGGTTAATACGTCCAGGAACAATAAGGTACCGAAAAAAAGAAGACGTGTAGAAGGGTGTAAATGGTTTTAAAAAGGGAAAACATTGCATGTGAGAAGAGGAAAAATGACCCAATCAACAAGAGTTTAGTCTGGTAAAGCGTGTTAAAATCCGAGGGGAGTGCGTGTCAGCCTTAAGGGCTGATAGAAGGTGGTCAATTGCCCTTGCCCGGTTGCCATTG
>NW_023658127.1:0-5000 GCF_015228065.2 Penaeus monodon
ATCTCTATTTTACCACGTACAATTAAAGTAGTCATAGACTACTGTACTATGTCAAATATATGTAACACTAATCATGACTTGCCCGCGCCTGAGCAGTTAGTCAGGGTGGTAAATAAATTTACTTAACTTAGGTGGTGGTGCTGCTTTCGTTGTAGAAGTAGTGTTTATGTTAGGGGTCCAATACTTGTGGACGATCTTGGTGGTTACTATAACTCGAGAGAAGGGCCAAAATACCAAATCGCTTCCTGAAACTGTCACCTCAACATTCATACAACCGAACAACCAGCCCCTTGTCTGTGTGACCTGGCATCCCCGGGTCTGCTCTCTCTGGAGGCAGTTTTGCTCTCTGGAGGCAGTTTTGCTTGGACCATCAATGAGTTACTGTGGATCAGTGTTGACTCCAGGAGCTCATTAGAAGAAAACTGCGTAATTAAATGTAAGAACTATGAAAAGAGATTTAAGATTATCTTTAGTATTAGCGCAGAGTTAACTATAGATTCCAATACTATAGCCCCCCCCCCCCGAAGTTAGTGGACAATGGGCTAAGGAGCTATAGTCCATTTGTATTTTACAGAGATTCGAAGTGGGAGAAACACAGTGGTAGACGAAACAAAAGTAACTACACATACACCAGTGAAATTACTCGAAGTACAGAGACACGAGAAATACAATATCTTTTAAAAGAAGAACCAATTAGTCTCTTGGACAATAATTATATATATGAATGAATATGTCAATAATGATGGATATATAAATAAGAAAAAAATTGATTCATCGTAAGGTTTTACAGGATTAGTGATGAATGCTGGGGCAGAATGTTACCATACTGATCTGAAGTTTCAGCGATAATGATGATAACAATAATAATAATGATAATGGTAAAGGCAATAATACATATATTTGCATACAAAATACAATATAAATATCGATACTTCCGCAATAGTATTTTGCCCAGATAATTAAGTTTCTCCCAAAGTCTGAATCCATTCTTCGGTGTATCCTACTTACGTTCCGATTCGGTGATTAAGCGACGTCCTCTGATAGTTTGTAAACATTGAGGAAAATTCTTTTGATGTCCAAGTAATTTCAGGAAACGGTGAGATTTTAATTATTATTCTGTTTTTCATTAATTATCGCAGTCATGTGTAGATATAGTAGTAGTATATAACTGAATTAACTCGCGTAAACTCTGTAGTAAGAATCATTTCGTTACTGCAGTGTTGGTATAATGTTGCGTTCGGAACTCTTCATCCAACAAGTTGGACAAGATGTTTAAATCCCTACTTTGGTGTCAGGGACAAGTTGCCCATCACGTCCCTCTCGCCCTGATTCCCGGCCGGGTGAGCAGGACGAGATGCATTTGTTTGTCAACAATGACCACGGTTAATTTTCCAACTATGACCATCAGGTCTTCCCTGACAATATTTATATCATCAGATTTGTTCTCGTGTGATGAGAATGAATATGATCATCCTATCCGTCTCATTCTCCAGCTGACAGTTTTGATGGAATTTGATAAGTTCTGATAGCAGGGGAGGACATGATGAAGATCAGGGAAATTAAAATAAGCTGAAATAAGGAGAATAGAGAACAGAAATATGTAAAATAAGCACACAAAAAAACACTTAAAACCAGCTAATGTAAATACAGACATTCTAGCCCTCTTTGAAAGTTAATGGATGGATGCACCACCTTTGAAAAACTGAGGATCAGACCCATCGTTTGGAAAAAAATGTACAGGATTTCACATAATCCAGACCCCCCATGGTAATCGTACAATGTGTCCTAGCCAATAAACCAACCTAACCTTAACCCTCTGGGTTTTATATGATATATATTCCCAAACCGGGGCCGCGGTGGCCGAATGGTTAGAGCGTCGGACTCAAGACTGCCACGACGGCAATCTGAGTTCGAGGGTTCGAGTCACCGGCCGGCGCGTTGTTTTACAGTGTCAAACAAATTTGAAATACTCAATCAATGTGAAGATGCTAAAACATCAAATGAGTTGTGGGAAGAAGGAAAAGAACTCCTGCTGAGCACTGCTTCAGAAACTATCGCCAAAAAGAAAGACAAATTCCCCCTGGATATCTGAAAAAACACTAAGTGAAATTGAAACAAGAAGATGCCTAAAATCAAAGGGTATCAATAATCCAATTTACAAAAAACAAAATACAAAAATTCAAAGATTATTGCGACAAGATAAGGAAAAATATTTAAATGAACATTGCCAGATTGAAAACTGTTCTATCAATAAGACAACTAAAGAACTCTACCAAGGAGTACGAAACATCACACGAAAATTTAAACCTACAATGGACACTATCAAAACTGAAGATGGACTTGTTTTATGTGATGGAAAAGAAGTCAAAGATAGATGGAATCAATATTGTTCCAACCTATACAAAAAGAATAAAGAACTAACAACAACATTAATTAGACTCAGTGACAACGAAGATGAACCACCGCCACTGCTAGACGAAGTTATAAAAGCCATAAAAGAAGTAAAGAATAACAAGAGCCCCGGAGTAGATGAAAATAACAGCAGAACTAATTAAGAATGCTGGCGAAAGTGTTGAATACTTCTACAAACTCTGTACAAAAATATGGAATGAAAGAAAATGGCCAGAAGACTGGGTAAAATCAGTCTTTACTCCCATACCTAAAAAAGGTGATGCACTCCAATGCAACAATAATAGGACAATTGCATTAATAAGTCACAGCAGCAAAATTTTGTTGAAAATTATTGCTGAAAGAATGAAGTTGAAGTTAAGAGAGGAAATTGCAGACGAACAAGCAGGTTTTTCGCCCTGGAAAAGGTACCAGAAACCAGATTCTAAATTTAAAATTGATCATAGAGAAAAACAGAGAACATCAAAAAGACTTATACCTGTGTTTCATCGATTATGTGAAAGCTTTTGATACTGTTGATCACGATATCCTCTGGAATAACATGAACGATATGAAGTTTCCAAAACACATCATCCAACTAATAAAAGCCATGTATGACCAACAACAAGCAGCTGTAAGAACCACTTATGGGTTGACAGAATGGTTCGAAGTCAAACAAACAAGGAGTGTGACAGGGTTGCATTCTGTCTCCGCACCTCTTTAATATATATTCTGAAACAATTATGAGAGGTGCTCTAGAGAATTTTGAAGGAACTGTGGATGTTGGAGGATACAAAATATCAAATCTGAGGTACGCCGATGATATAGTTTTGATTGCCAGCAGTATCACTGAACTACAACAACTACTAGATAAAGTTAGAGAAGCAAGCGAAAAGGCTGGCTTGTTTCTTAATGCCAAGAAAACTAAGATCATGAAGATTCAAAGATAACCGGCAATGAACAATGATGAACATGTTACAATCAATGGAATGATTGTGGAAAATGTGAAAGAGTTCACTTATCTTGGAGCTGTTTTAACTAATACATATGATGATTCACCGGAGATAAAAAGAAGAATTACCATTGTCAAAAATGCCACAATTGCTCTCAATAACATCTGGAAAGACTGAAGCATTACCTTACGGACAAAGCTGAGGTTATTGAATTCATTAGTTTTCCCAATTGCATCATATGGTTCTGAGTGTTGGGTGCTGAAGTAGATAGACAAGAAAAAGATCAATAGTTTTGAAATGTGGTGTTACAGACGAGTACTGCGTATTAGCTGGACAGAGAAGAAGACGAATGATGAAGTGCTGAGAAAAATAAATTGTAAAGACTGGCTGTTGGACATCTTGAACAGGAGGAAATTAAAGTTTATTGGTCATGTGATGAGAAGTAAAAGTATTGAGAAAAACTTGCTGACAGGGATGGTGATAGGAAACAGAGGAAGAGGCAAACCGAAGACAAGACTGAGCGACAATATCAAAGATATTTGCGGGCTGTCAATGGTACAAGTGGAAAGAAAAGCGTAAGATCGAGTTTAGTGGCGAAGGATGGTGGAGAGGTCCACGGCTTCTCAAACATGAGCATACCGTTATTGATGATTCCCAAACCAGTGGGTTCTGCCCCCTGGACCCCTGTAGTAATTTATACACCTAGCCAAGGGGCTACGCCCCCTGGCCCCCAGTGGTATTATATTCACCTAGCCAGAGGGATATGCCTCCTGGACCCCATGGCTTTAGGAAAATATGATCTATATATTCCCTAGCCAGGGGGTAGCTAAACACCGAACTTTTCTTTGCTTCCGTCTATAGTCAGAATTGCTTGGTTTCTAATCACTTTTTTCAGCATTTGAGGAACTGGAAGGGCTGTGATGAATGCTAATGTCCTGGTTATCCACTATAAGCCTTTAAAAGTGACCTGGAATCAATGCAACACTGTAAATGAATAATTTCTCACTGGTGTTTCTCAGTGAATGGCGTCGCACAACCTGTCAAATCTCCCAATGGCAAAACGCGCATTCCCACAAGATAATTGTACGGAATAACATAAATAATTACAAAAACACGTAAAATAAGTATAATAAAACTGAAAGAATACATAACATACATGAATTTGGAAAAACAGACACTAATAATTACAAAATAATCGATCTCACAAGCGCGTAGCAATACAAGGACTATTTGATAGATTGCAGTAATAAGTAACGCATCACATTTATTTTGGTCCTCGCAAGGTAAACACGATGGGGACTTAGAAAATGAAAGGTCGTACTTCTCTCTTCTCTATCCTGTATAACCTTTATTTTACATTTGTGCACCCTTTACCATAGATGAAAAGTGGCTTAGTTTTCCTTATTTTTTTTTACTGTAATCCTGGTTGTCATGCACAGATAGTTTTTCATGACACATACAGGCATCCATAAGATACTGGTAGGTAATTTTATGGGCCTTTATTGTTGTTATCAAAAGGTATTTTTGTGTTTGGTGCAGGTATGGTAACTATGCACCTGGAGAGTTACAAACCTTTGCAGCATGTAAAATAAAAACACTGGTATGATAAACTAGTGAATGTTTACTTTCAAGCTGGTTGCATTGTAGGCAGTGAACGTA
>NW_023658127.1:10000-25121 GCF_015228065.2 Penaeus monodon
GCCCAAAGAAGCTTAGTGATATGCACTACATAGAGGAGAAGGTGGTGAAGAAGAGAATTGACAGAAACCAAGAGTTTTCCTGCCAGATCTGTTCCCAGGTCTTCCCCACATTCACAAGACTACAGCGCCATGCCAAAGAAGAGCACAACTCGTCTGAATTTTCTTTTCCATGTGATCTGTGTGGTGTTGTATTCACAAGGCCACAGAATCTGGAGCGGCATAAAGATACGAAGCACGGTGATGGGGAGAGGCGGTTTGTGTGTGAACATTGTGGCAGGAGATTTGCTCGTCATGATGTGATGACAGTCCATATTTCCATGGTTCATATTAAGAAGACTTTACAGGGTAAGAAAGGACCTGTGGTTATTGGACCAAACACCTTCCATTGCACAAGTTGTGATAAATTTTTCTCCAAGGAGCAGAAATTAAGAGATCATAAACAAGGTAACTTAACATGTAGTGATTGCTCAATATCCTTTGAATGTAAAACTTCCCTGAGAGTCCATCGTTATAAGCATCATCCAACAGCATGTAGTGAGTGTGGGAAAAGTGTGTGACAGTAAACAACAAATGTACTTCCATAGATTGTCTCATGATCCAAAGTTTGTTTGTAAATATTGTAAAAAAGGATTTATTTGGAAATCTCAGTACACTGTCCATTTAGCAACACACACAGGAGAGAAACCAGTTGTCTGTGATTTATGTGGGAAGGCATTTGCTCACAAGCTTGCAGTTAGCAAGCATAAATGGCAGGAACACAACGAAAGTAATAAGAAATTCAAGTGTCCAACATGTGGGAAGTCTTTTGTATATAAAGCTAAGCTGCAATCCCACATTCGTAGCCATACAGGGAGAAACCATTCATGTGTCACCTTTGCCCTTCCTCATTCTCGCAGCGTTGCAACTTGACTGCGCATATAAAGAGTGTTCATGGTGTGTACATTCAGTCCATTAAAAGTGATGGCACCACTCACACGCAGTTGGTTAAATACAAACGAGCTAAAAAGACAGCACCTGTAGAAGCCCCTCCAGCTGTTGTTAACACTGTAGTGACACCTTCTGTTGATACCCCCCTGCCTGATCAGCCTCAGGTAGCTATTCAGGAGGAAATGCCAGAATCTTTTGAGACAGAGGCAGCAGTATACCAGATTGTTTATGCATACCCATAGGAACAGATGTGACAAAATAGAATATGCAAATTTCATGCGAGTCTAAAAAAAATTAAAATGTATAGACACTACTGTCTGTAATATAAACTATTGTGCTAATATATGTATGGCTATACTAGTTAAGATATCATTCATACTGAATGGATGGTATTTACAACTTGGAAAAAATGTTTTGCATGTTTTTAATTGCTTAAAGAAATTTATGCCGATGTTCATTATCATTCAGGGATATGCATATAAGAAATTAGGATTATTATTGACAAATGTGAAACATAAGTTCAATTTGAAGCAATGGTTTCGTAATTCTTTTTATAATTTATTTTTTTTTCCAGTCTGTAAGGTTGTCAGTTTTAGACAAGGCCTGTATTTTGTAGTCTAAAACTTAAATGAGAGAAAGGAAGTTAACATATTTAATGTGACCAGTATATTTATTTGGATAATTATTTACCCCAAAATGAAGCTATGTCCATTTTACCAAGGTTATATCTGTCAGTTATGTATGGGTCTGAAAATATTATCATAATTTTCCATGATTGAAATTGTACCAAAGTTAGTTTGTACACAATTTAGGTATTAATTATTTATATTATCTATATCTTTGTCCCCTGTTAATCAGTTATCTGAAATCTAGGTCTTAAATGTTACTTGAATAACTATTAACACTGAGTTAAATTGTCTTCCAAAGGATTATGTCCTTCCTATTCAGTTTTCAAATTTGCACTTACGGTTTTTATTTTCTATAATTGCTATGTACAAAAAGATCTCATCAAAAGAGCAATATACAAACTCTTACATTTCCCTTTGTTCGATTTTCACTTCAACAAAAGTAATTCCCTCATGTATTTCACATAACAATGAAATGCATTATGAAAAGTGTTTGAGAGACATTACATAGATTCAGAAGGATTAAACTAAAATTTGTTTACAGTTTTGATATTATTCCAAGGAAATGCTATAGCTTCTCTCTGTCTGTCTATCTGAGAGAGTAAAATCAGCGGTGACTTAAACTAATCAGGTATATTTCTTTGGCGAAATGGAGATGTTAGGTGGAGGCTTTAACATTCACTTGTTAAGTCCTATCATTAATTTTTTTTAAATGTTTTGTAGAAATGTATTGATTGATGGTATGGACACACGGTAGCTAAATCACAGATTGAACGAATGTAATTCTTTGAAGCCACCACCAATATATTTTTTTAATCACAGTAGATAAAAGAACCTTATCAAATAATGGAAAGAGATGATCTTCCTTTATGTGGAGTTGTATTGAATGATTATCTTCATTGTGAGATTATTCTTAATATGGATATTAAATTGTTTAAGTAAAGAGTGTATCATTCCTATGCAAAATGTTTTTTTATTATTGAATGTGATTAGCTTTAAGTTTTTTATATGAATATATTTAATCTGTTTAGTACTTTTACCTGGAATTATATTATTATTCTGATTGCAAGTCTTGGTTTATGGTCATAGTAAGAAATCTTGAGAAAAAAGATAATTTAATAATGCATTATAAGATAGTGTGCCTTATTTTGGAATAATAAAAAAATCACAAAAACAAAAGTAATTTTCTCTGATATTATAAGTATATTGTCATATGTGTACCCCCCCAATCCCTTGCCCGTTGTCGTGGGGGGGCTTAGGAGGCGGAGACTAGGACCCAATGATGGGAAACTCCCCAACCTTGGGACTCAGCCCTCGACTCAACTAATTTTGCATGGTCTTTTTTTCCTTCCCAATTTTCGTTTCTGTCCCTTCACCAAACCCTTCTGCTATCCACCTCCTAAGGTGTGAGAGCCGTGCTGAAAGGATGAAAGGCTGACTTTGTGCCAGTCCTGAACGGCCTGAGGGAGCCATGGGCACGGTATTCCCCTGATTTAGTTACCTAGCCCTTACCCCTCAAGGGGACCCTGAGGGGTGGACTGTTTTTATCCCCAATATAACCCAGGCTTACCATGGCCAGCCCCCCCAATCCCTTGCCCGTTGTTGTTGTGGGGGGGCTTAGGAGGCGGAGACTGGGACCCAATGATGGGGAACTCCCCAACCTTGGGACTCAGCCCTCGACTCAACTAATTTTGCATGGTCTTTTTTTTCCTTCCCACTTTTCGTTTCTGTCCCTTCACCAAACCCTTCTGCTATCCACCTCCTAAGGTGTGAGAGCCGTGCTGAAAGGATGAAAGGCTGACTTTGTGCCAGTCCTGAACGGCCTGAGGGAGCCATGGGCACGGTATTCCCCTGATTTAGTTATCTAGCCCTTACCCCTCAAGGGGACCCTAAGGGGTGGACTGTTTTTATCCCCAACATAATCCAGGCTTACCATGGCCAGTAATGAAAACTTATCCCCACTATTAGGGGCAATGAGGCTTGCCCCTTTATCAAATAGCCCCAACGATGTAAACCCACCCGATTCCCTGACCCCAGGCTCTCCTTTGACCACGGCTCCGAACACTGCAATAACTACCCCCTCATCAATACCTACTAGTACAGTAGCCAACAGTCAACCCTTAAGGAACATTTCCACTCTCCCAGCAAGCTCAACTTCAACACCTCTACCCCCACAACCTCCAACATCAACCACCCCATCCTCCCTTATTAATACCTTACAGCCTTATTGCCCACCTCCCCATAACACTACCTCCCTCAACACTACTCCATCTTCGTCACGCCCCCGCCCTTCGACTACCCCTATCTCTACAACAATTTTGAATACCCTCTTCAGCGCAGCCAAATGGGACCGATTTTTCGTGATCCCTCCCACAGCTCCCTACTCTGACAACACCCTTCTCTTCCAACAATGTCTCCAAAAACAAGTAGGTAAAGTCTCTTTCCGTAGCCGACCCGACCACTCCCGTCTTGTCACAGTAACATCCGAAAACCAAGCCATAGCATTAACAAAACTAACAGACCTATATGGTAACCCCATCCAACCCTCAATACTTGCACCGGAACAGTTTCAATCTCCCAAGCAAATTGCCCAATCTATGACAAAGATTGGTCAGATTGTGGAGAAGATCTACTTGCCTGTCTCACAGACTATGATGCAACATCAGTACAATGCTACTCCATTCCCCCCAGAGGTCATCGAAAGAAACCTACTAACATAGCCAAACTTACCTTCCGTAGACATGACCTTCCCTTTAACGTCTACATAGGAGGAGAATCCCTCCCTGTTCATCCATACCAACCTCCTCCACGTCAGTGCCAAAACTGTTGGCGTCTAGGACACCCAGCCAAACATTGCCGTTCCACAGCCAGATGCCCACTATGTGCCCAACCTGGCCATACCCGATCTAACTGCCCTGCACAATCACGCACATGTACCAACTGTGGCGGCCCCCATAATGTATTTTATAGGGGCTATCCCACCTACAAATTTGAGTGAGGTAGCAACTCTCAGATTCAAACTTGGACTCACACTACGTGAAGCCAGACAAGAAGCACGTCGACGTGGTTTCTCTCTTACTCCTTACTCCAGTAATACTGCTCATTCTACCAATTCTCCTAAACCCACCCCCCCTACATCTAACTCCCGCTCTTCTACCTCCTACCTTCCCCAGTCAAACTCTTTTGCCATCCTAAACCCAGGCACTCCAATATCTACTCTAATCTAATACTCTAATCACTACTACAACCCCAACACCTTCCCCTCTCCCTCCTCGCACTACCCGTAACAGACAGAACAAACGTTCCACCCCCTCTTCCCCTACCACACAAACACCTCCACCTTCCTTTGCCCCTACGCTTGAGACACCAATCCTCTCTTCCCCCCCTCACAAGAAATCCTTTATCCCCCAAAACTCCCCAACCAACTCCTCAGAAGAAACTATTGAAAATATTCAAGATTACGTAATGAAAACTGACACTCAACCTCCAAATCTTACAACTCCTGCTCCTTTCACACTCCAAGTAACTGTTGATATCCATCCTCCTCCTAACGATATCCCCCTTACACCCTATCCTCCTCCCCCCCCCCCCCCATACCCTCTATCCCTTCCATTCCCTCCTGGATACACACGTGAATCCCTTATGTGCCCTCCCACCATCCCCTCTATCCCTTCCACTCCCTCCTTGATACACACATGAATCCCTTATGTCACAAGTATCCCCTTCCACAGACCCTCTGTCTCCTAATATCCCATCTAGTAGAACACCAACTCCCACACCTCTCCCATCTCAGACCTCTCGGTCCCTATCCCACCCTCTAGCTGCTTCCCCCTCAAAATCTCCAAAACGTACTACAATCTATATCACTAAAGTATAACTATCCTTCTTTGGAATATTCGCAGTTTCCGCTCCCACAGACCTGACCTTTGTCATATCCTTTCCTCTTATAACCCATCTATTGTATGCCTTCAAGAGACCTTTCTTACACATCCTCCAATACCAATCCCCAATTATCATTTTGTCTCTTCCCCACATTCCCTTTATGTCTCGTCCATACTTACCTCTACTTTCCCCCACCTATCCTCCCTTCACCGACCTCCCAACCTATCAGACATCTTTACAGAATCCCAGACTTACTGTTTCAACAACCTATTCTTTTCCTCAAACCATACATATCCTCCATCTAATCTAACTCCTTACCACACCCGACTCTAACCCTTTCACTCACCAATTCCTTTGCCCAGCTTAGACAACTAATCACTAACTCAACCACCCTTCCCTAACATTAACTATAGTGCTACATGACCTTAGATGTCTAGCACATTTATCTTGCTTTTAACCATTAACCATTACTATCCACTTCGTAAGTGAGAGCCGTGTTGAAAGGATGACTTTGTGCCAGTCCTGAAGGTCCTGAGGGAGCCATGGGCACGGTATTCCCCAGTTTTAGTTGTCTAGCCCTGTTTCTCTCTCCAATATTCTCCAGGCTTATCATAACCAACAATGAAGATATTATACCTTATTAGGGGGAATGGGGCTTGCCCCTTCATCAATTCAAACTCTCCCCCTGGTAACCCCATTCCTGCAGAACCTCATCCAACCCTCAATGCTTGCACCAGAACTGTCTGGATCTCCCCAGCAAACTGCCCTACTAATAATAAAAATTGGTCAGATTGTGGAGAAGACTTCCTCACAGTTTCCAATACCCCCTCCCTCCTGAATTAATTGTCCTTACTACAGAACTGGATGCGCTCCTTTTTGGGAGACAACTCTTACCCGCTTACGTATTGGCCACACCAGTCTAACACACTCCTGTCTGATGTCGCTGTCTGATACGTCCCAGTATTCTCCATTTAATATTCCTCTTTCAGTTCCACACATTCCGTTGTCCTGTCCACGCTGTACTGCAGCCCGTACCTCTGCTTTCCCCCCACCTATCCTCCCTTCACCGAGCTCCCAACCTGTCAGATATCCTTACGGAATCCTACACTTTCTGCTTTGACTCAGCCTGATCTCCTTCCCCAGACGTATTCATATCCTTCTCTTAATCTAATCCCCCTTACTTGATCCTACCTTAACCCATTCACCCATCAAATCCTTTACCCATCTTTAACCTTTCCAATGCTACTCTAGAATGCTGACGTATAGCAACTAACTGCTGACTCAGCCCCCTTCACTACCCTTTATTATACCTTCCAATAGTGCTGCATGACCTTAGATGTCTAGTACATTTATTTTTGCTTTTAACCATTAACCATCATATGTGTAATAAAAAGTGATAAATATAAAGTTGAAAGTATAACATCTGGGAATATTAGAATAACGACAAAGATATACTAGAGAGGTTAGGGATGACTGGCTGCATAACATCATGAAATAGAATTGTAATTATCCCATTGCTGCCCGGAACATGTAATGTCCACTGTAGTTTTGTTTTATGAAATATATTTATTCATAGGTGGCTCCCAACTGCTCATCCACCAAGCAGTCCTTTAATAGGCCTACGTGATCTTGCATGGTTTCCCCTCTCCCTTATGTTTTCGTTATAATAATATAAACATTGATATTGTTTTTTTTATTGAAAATATGGATATTACGTTATTAATAATAATAATTGCAGTGAAAAAAAATATATTTCCAGAAATCAGGGAAAAGGGAAAATATGTGAGATAGGTAGGGGTAATGATTAACCCATTGTTGCAATGGGTTAAAACACCCAGTAATCATTAACCTAGCAACCAGCATCTATCATCACAATTTTGTCAGCCTTTCATTATCATCAGGAAGCTGCCAGGTGCATACTCAAATGGAGTCTTTTACACCATCTTAAAGGGTGTATGATGGTGTAAACGGATAACGATGTAGTATGAGTACATTTAAAACAAAATTAACTGATTTCTTCGGGGAGAAGTTTTGGATCTGAAGAGGCAAAGGAGGTTATAAATTATATATATATATATATATATATATATATATATATATATATATATATATGTCTATAATATATATATATATATATATATATATATATATATATATATATGTCTATATATATATATATATATATATATATATATATATATATATATATATATATATATACACACACACATACATACATACACTCACACACACACACACACACACACACACACACACACACACACACACACACACACACACACACACACACACACACACACACACACACACACACACATATATATATATATATATATATATATATATATATATATATATATATATATATAAATATATATATATATATATATATATATTGTATAATATACGTGTATGTATATATAAATATATATATATATATATATATATATATATATATATATATATATATATATGTATATTATATATATATATATATATATATATATATATATATATAGAGAGAGAGAGAGAGAGAGAGAGAGAGAGAGAGAGAGAGAGAGAGAGAGAGAGAGAGAGGTGTTTATAATATATATATATATATATATATATATATATATATATATATATATATATATATATATATATATATATATATAGTAAATTTGGAACTGACACTGATTTTCCGATAAGTAATATATATTTCCAGTAGTTTTCGTTGTGTTTCGAACGAACCGAGCACTCATTTCCTTCGCAAATGAAGCATAGCTACGATATCTCCCGATAGGTGGGGAGGGCATGATACATATCAGGGAATGGCGGGGGGTCGAGAAATGTCGGTAATACACAGAAGAGCAGAATATATTTACTCGCTTACAGGTTATCCAGGGGCTTCGCCTCCTTAAAGCCCCTTTTGAGGTCCACAAATTCTTTACCTCATATAATCCAGCAGGAGAGAGCCCAGACCGATTAACAATTTTACCCACACCTTACCTCTTGCATTATCTCGGGATCTTCCAGGTCGTTGTTGGCGGGAATCGCAATCGCTGTCCGTCGTTCCTTATCGGACAGCGGAGGGTTCAGTTTCGCGGCTTCGACATACTAATGATAGACGGTGTCTTACAGTTCGGGCACAGTTCTTAATAATAAACTGGCTTCATTATTTCGATGATATTTTGCAATGAGATCAATATAGTTATCACACCTGACACTGCCTAGCCATGATGGAACTGATTTGAATTTCAACCGCCTTCTTCTAGGGCCAGTTTCTATTGTCAAATGATTATTTAATGATTGAGTTTTGCGAAGATCTAGCTTCGCGCGGACCTTCAATGTGTATGGCCTGCCTGTGTCGTCTATTTATGGGTGTCTATTTATGTTCTCTGACCCTCGATGCTTACCGTGGAGGCGGGATTGCCAGCAGGTGCTCCTGCCGACATGATGTAAGCTTGCAGCATAATCTCTTTAGCAGCCCGGCGGCTGTTATGGGGGTAATGTACGAGGGTGGCGTTCGGCTCGCCACAGTGCATGCAACAACTGTTTGCCTAGTCAATTGTTTATATGCTATGCCATGCGCGTTGGTAACTTAGACTAATTCTGTGAAGAATGAGAATGACTTCGGTACCTCTATTAATTGCCTCATAGAGTGAGTGCCAGTGGCTCATAGCCTGTGGTGGCTGACTACCATCTGGCCGAGGGGGACGATCTCATTTCCTCTGTGTGTAGCTGCAGGAGAAAGGCGGACCTGTACCCTAAGATTTTTCGGCTTGGTTGTATGTCAGGGTTTGGGGGGGCATCCCTCTGCCAAGTCAGCTAGTTGAACAAGTTTGTTTCCTGTGATGCCTAGAGCTGGGGCCCCGTTTATATTTTTCTTTTACCCTGAGCAAGAATCCTTTGCGCTAAAGATAAACATACGAGGTAGATTTTTGGAAAGCTGTGCGTAGACAGTAAATGGGAACTGTATGTATGCCCAATTGTTTTCCCTCAGGGAACGTGGGTATGGCTCCCATAATCGCAACTGCCTCTCCCTGTAGAAGGGCGTTGTCTGTTACCTATGAATGGTGTGGCATCCCTGCTGCAAACCAGCGCCTGCTATGGCTTAGGGATCAGATCATCCGTGAAGTAGGTTCTTTCCCGGGAGGATGAGGCTGCAGTGCCCTTCGGCTTCGCCTTTAACCAGGCATAGGATTGAATCTTTCCCTTGACAAAGCTCATGATAGAGAATTTGATAAGGTTTGTGCCGCGGGGGGGAATCTGAAAAATCGGGGTGTGGGGTCCAGCCTTGACAAGTAGTTGCTCTTTGAGCTGAAGCGCATCAAAAAACCTGTCTTTTGGTGAACCCAGGGGTGTTTAAAAGAGTTCGTGAACTTTTTCTAAAAGCCTGAAAAATTTTGTCTCATGCTTGTTTCCTGGGGCTGATCTCTCTCTCTCTCTCTCTCCCCTCTCTTCTCTCTCCTCTCTCTCTCCTCTCTCCTTCTCTCTTTATATATTAAATATATATATATATATAATAAATATTTATTATATATATATATATATTATTTATAATGGGGTAGCCCCGTCATAAGCGCATTTCCCCTGTTTTTTCGCCATTTTTTATTAACTCGTCGTTGATCTACTAAAACCCTCCTGTCGTGCAAAATGCATTTTATATGTTCACACGAAAGTGAAAAGGGCCCGGGGTAATAGTTACCGCTACAAGTAGAGCATGGGACCTTATTAAAGGAAAATTTATATTGTTGGGGAGGACTTTTCTTTTTTGGGGGATTCGTTTTAAACAGTTTTTTTTTTTTTAAATTTTTTTTTAGCCATTTTGATGTTTTTATATATTCCATTTGTTTTTTTCTGTTCTTTGTCTGATATTTTTCATTAATTGTTTTTTTTAAAGCTTTGCCTTTTTGATTTTTAGTTTTTTATTTTAATTGTTCCTACATTAATAATTGATTTTAGATAGTTATCTTTACTTTTAGGGTTTTTTTTTTATGAGATTTCATATACAATTTTACTTTTTAAATTTAAAACGCCGTGTGAGAACCGTCGGCCCCAAGGAAAGGTTATCCGCCCGTTTTTAGACGGTGACGGGGGGGTTTTTCTGCCTGAGGGGGGGGGTGGAGCAAGGGGGCCCGAAAGACAGGGTTCAGGGTCGGGGTAAGTGGTGGGGGTTTTGGGGACAGGTCGCAGTGGGCAGGCCGACGGTTTAGAAACCCCCGGTGCCTCGGTTATTTTATTTTTTTCTTTCTTTTTTTTTAGGCTTTTAGTTTTTATATATTTTCCTAATGCTGAAGTACCCCCCCCCAATTTTCCCCTTTTTACTATTTTACCTTTTTAAATTGTTTGTAATTTTGATATATGTTCTCCAGATTTAAACCCTTATTTGTTTTGATGTTCCTTCCCAAATAGTGAAAAGTTGTAAAGGAAAAGGGAAAGAAATGGAAACATACTGCTACGCCAGTGGGTTTTTGTTCTGGGGAAAACATGTGTTAACATGAAAAGGATGACCTGGGCAGGGTTAACAGAAGGGGCCTGGGCAAAAAATGCGCAGTGGCTGTGAGCGGGGAGCGGGGGAACAAGCAGATAGACGCGTTGGGGGCCTCCCGTGAAAACCCCGTGTTGCCCTTGTGACCTGAGATAAACCCGGTGTTGCCCGTTATAAGCTGTATTGTGCTGTGTGACTGCTGGTTCCCCCCGGATTGTGCCCCTTTGAAAAGTGTACGGGGAAATAACTTGTGTAAATAAAGAAAGCTGCATTTTGTGTTTTCTTCGTGCCCCCCCTCGCCACTTGGCGTTTTTTCCCCTTTTGGGGTTCTGGGACGCCGTGGGTTCGGTGCCTCTTGGAGCTGTTCATGTTCAGACCCTTTTTATAACACGCCGTTGCTTAGCCTGCCTTTTGTTTGGGGGCAGAGAACGAGGCGACCGGGGTAACAATACTGTGAAAAAGGGTCGGTAATCTGGAAATGAAACCTTGTACAGAAAATTACAAGGTGATCATCTTGAAAATTTGATTAATAAAAACACATCGTAAAGGGAAACAAAAGGGAACTAGAAGAAAAGAAAGTACGAAAAAAGAAAAATAAGATAAAACCCTGTAATAAAGAGACAAATGAATTTAAAATTTAAAATCTTCAAATTTTAAATAAAAAGGGTTTTTAAAGGGGAAAAACAGTGGCCCCTTGAATATTTAAAATGATCTAAAAACAAAGCCTGGTATAAAATAAAGCATAGATTTAGAAAACGGGTTTTCCCTTTCCGGGGGTGTGTTTTTCCAACAAAAACAGAGCAGTATGCTGCTCAGTCTAAAGAGAAGCAAGCGTTCATTGACCGGGGATGGGCACCCCATAAAAAAGGGCCCCACGCACGGGGGACTAGTTTTACTGTTTCCCGGGGGAAAATTATACAAACGTGTGTTGTGAACGAGCATTACAAAAAACAAAAGATAACATGATTCTTCGTTTTCGCTTTTGTCGTTTTGTTCCCCCGTACCTGGGAGGGATGAGTTTAAAAGAAAATTTAATAGAAAAAATGAGAGACAAATGGGGGAAGGGGAAAATGAATAGGAATAAAAAGTCCCAATTTGCCTAAATATAGTAGACTCGCGAATGTGAGGTGTGCCGCTTGCGCCCCCCAACCTACGGTTTAAAAAAAACCAAATCTGTCAACAGCCTCCAAAAAAATACTGGAACAACATGTTCTGTCTTTTATCCATACTTTGTTTCGTATTTACACTCGTATAATATTCGGTTCCCAAGCAAATGAATGGGTTTTTGGGGACTGGGTTGTAAGTACAGGGGGGAAACCTATCTACCTTTAATTAAAAAAAACAACTCTAATTGGTGCACCCCCCCGCAGGGAGTCCGCTAGTTCTCGCGCACATCTGACGCACAACAATTTTTATATATCTATATATATATATATATATTATTATATAAATAAAATATTATAATTTTATTATATTATGTGTGTGTGTGTTTGGGTGGGTGGGTGTGTGGGGGTGTGTGTGTGGGGGGGTGTATGGTATATTATATGATATATATTTTTGTAATATATATGATATATATAATTTTATATATATATAAACTTAACATTTATTATATTTTATTTTATATCATATACATTTCATTTAAAAAATATATATATAATATATAATTATATATATAAATAATTTTTATATATATAATATCATAATATATCTAAGTATTTTAAATATATCATATTAAAATAATATATAATTTATAATTAATTAATATTTATAAAACAATATCATATATATATTATAAATAATTATATAATTAAAAATATATATTATATATATATAATTTTATATAAATATATATATATTATGTATAGTATAATATATAAAATAATAAAATTTTTATATATATCAAATATTTAAATATTTTATTATATCATAAATTTTTTTAAAATACATTAAAGTATGTAACATATATGTTGGATTATAAGCATGAAAAATCAAATAGAATTAAAAGACATATATATCATAAAGGCAATATATATATATATATAATATAATATAATATAATATATATTATATATATCATATAAAATATATAATCACTACAGACATTAAAATAAATAATAACATATACAGAATATATATAAATATAAGACATATAATAATTATATTATATATAATATATATATATAATATAAATCATCAATTTACATATAATATTTATATATATAAATATTTAATATATAATATAATAATCTATAATACATAAATATAATATACATATATATTTACATAAAAATATATCATATAATATACACATAAAACCACACACCACACAACACACACCACACACACACACCACAAACACACAAATATATTATTATATATATATATATATATATATATATATATATATTATATATATATAATATAATAATAATATTATGTGCGTCAGATGTGCGCGAGAACTCGGGACTACCGCGGGGAGGTGAACCAATTAGGTTGTTTTTTTTAAATTTAAAGGGAGAAGGTTTCCCCGTACTTACAACCTAGCTGCCAACACCCCCTTCATTTGCGTTGGGAACCGAAAATTATACGAGTGGAAATACGAAACAAGAGTATGAGATAAAGACAGAACTTATGTGTACGTATTGGGTGTGGAGGCCTGTATGACGAGTTTGGTTTTTTTTAAACCGTAGGGTGGGGGGCGCAAAAGGGGCACACCCCACTTCGGGTTGACTAATTTAGGGGAATTAGGAAGCTTTTTATCACTATTTAGTTTCCCTTCCCATTTTGTCCTCATTTTTTTTTAATTTTTGTTAAAATCATACCTCCCAGGTACGGGGGAATCACAACGACAAAAGGCGTAAACGAAGAATCACTGTTATCGTTGTTTTTTCGTAATGCAATCGTTCACAACACACGTTTGTATGAAATTCCTCCGGTAACAGTCAAACTAGTGCCACCGTGCGTGGGGCCTCTTTTGATCGGGTGCCCATAACGGTCAAATGAATCGCTTGCTTCCTCTTTAGACTGAGCATGCATACTGCTCTGATTTGTTGGTAAACACATCCCCCGGTAAGGAAACCTCGTTTATCTGAATCATATGCTTTATTTTAGTACCAGGACTTTAGTTTTAGATCTACTTTAAGTATTCAAGGAGGCACTGTATTTCCATTAAAACATTTTTATTTCAAAGTTGAAGATCGTTAATTTAATTCATTTGTCGTCGTTATTACTGAGGGTCTTTATCATTATGTTTCGTTTTTCCTTATCGTTTCTCTAGTTCTCTTTCTTTACCTTTACAGATGTGTATTTTATTAATCAAGAGTTCAAGATGATCACCTTGTAATTTCTGTACTAAGTGATTTCACTTTCCAGATTACCGATCCTTTTCACAGTATTGTTACGCCGGTCGCCTCGTCTCTCTGCCACCAACACAAGGCAGGCTAAGCAGACGGCGTGTTATATAAAGGGTCGTGAACACTGAACAGCTCCAAGAGGCACCGAACACCACAGCGTCCCAGAACACCAGGAGAGGAAACGCCAAGTGGCGAGGCAGGGCACGAAGTAAACACAAAATGACAGTCTTTCCCTTTATTTACACAAGTTATTTACCCCTACAAATTTTCTATAGGCACAATACAGGGGGGAAACCAGCATGTCACACAGCACAATACAGCTTATAACAGGGCAACACCAGGTTTATCTCAGGTCACAAGGGCACACACGAGGTCTTCACAGGAGCAGCACCCAACTGCGTCTATCTGCTTGTTCCTCCGCTCCTCCGCTCACAGCCAGCTGCGTCATGTTTGCCCAGGTCTCCTCATGTTAACACATGCCCAGGGTCATCCTTTCAGGGTTTAACACATGTTTTGCACAGAGACAAAGACCCACTGGCGTAGCAGTATGTTTCCATTTACTTTCCTTTACCTTTACAACATTTATCACTATTTGGCAAGGAACATCAAAGCATTAATAGAGGTTCAAATCTGGAGAACATATATCTAAAATTACAAACAATTAAAACGGTAAAATAGTAAACGGGTGAACCTTGGGGGTGGGTACTTCAGCATTAGGAACTATATAAAACTAGAAAGCATAAAAAAAAGAAACGAAATATAAAATAACCGACGGCACCGGGATTTCTAACCGTCGGCCTGCCCACTGCGACCTGTCTACCACCACACGACCACTT